>NW_028232159.1:0-134804 GCF_054491065.1 Syngnathus leptorhynchus | reverse complement strand
ATGCCGCTCTCCCGTCACTCTGGTTAAAGTGTTATGAAAAAAAAGGCTGTTTGGGGCTAGGGAGTATCGAGTTGATATCATTATACATGAAGAAATAACCAATTTCATCGTTTGTTTATGTTTTACACGCGTTTAAAATTGTATTGCCGAAATCGCTTTTTCTCGCCGAGATAAGCACGTTTTCTGAAATGCCGCTCTCCCGTCACTCTGGTTAAAGTGTTATGAAAAAAAAGGCTGTTTGGGGCTAGGGAGTATCGAGTTGATCATTATACATGAAGAAATAACCAATTTCATCGTTTGGTTTATGTTTTACACGCGTTTTAAATTTTATTGCCGAAATCGCTTTTTCTCGCCGAGATAAGCACGTTTTCTGAAATGCCGCTCTCCCGTCACTCTGGTTAAAGTGTTATGAAAAAAAAGGCTGTTGGGGGCTAGGGAGTATCGAGTTGATCATTATACATGAAGAAATAACCAATTTCATCGTTTGGTTTATGTTTTACACGCGTTTTAAATTTTATTGCCGAAATCGCTTTTTCTCGCCGAGATAAGCACGTTTCTGAAATGCCGCTCTCCCGTCACTCTGGTTAAAGTGTTATGAAAAAAAAGGCTGTTGGGGGCTAGGGAGTATCGAGTTGATCATTATACATGAAGAAATAACCAATTTCATCGTTTGGTTTATGTTTTACACGCGTTTTAAATTTTATTGCCGAAATCGCTTTTTCTCGCCGAGATAAGCACGTTTTCTGAAATGCCGCTCTCCCGTCACTCTGGTTAAAGTGTTATGAAAAAAAAGGCTGTTGGGGGCTAGGGAGTATCGAGTTGATCATTATACATGAAGAAATAACCAATTTCATCGTTTGGTTTATGTTTTACACGCGTTTTAAATTTTATTGCCGAAATCGCTTTTTCTCGCCGAGATAAGCACGTTTTCTGAAATGCCGCTCTCCCGTCACTCTGGTTAAAGTGTTATGAAAAAAAAGGCTGTTGGGGGCTAGGGAGTATCGAGTTGATCATTATACATGAAGAAATAACCAATTTCATCGTTTGGTTTATGTTTTACACGCGTTTTAAATTTTATTGCCGAAATCGCTTTTTCTCGCCGAGATAAGCACGTTTTCTGAAATGCCGCTCTCCCGTCACTCTGGTTAAAGTGTTATGAAAAAAAAGGCTGTTGGGGGGCTAGGGAGTATCGAGTTGATCATTATACATGAAGAAATAACCAATTTCATCGTTTGGTTTATGTTTTACACGCGTTTTAAATTTTATTGCCGAAATCGCTTTTTCTCGCCGAGATAAGCACGTTTTCTGAAATGCCGCTCTCCCGTCACTCTGGTTAAAGTGTTATGAAAAAAAAGGCTGTTGGGGGCTAGGGAGTATCGAGTTGATCATTATACATGAAGAAATAACCAATTTCATCGTTTGGTTTATGTTTTACACGCGTTTTAAATTTTATTGCCGAAATCGCTTTTTCTCGCCGAGATAAGCACGTTTTCTGAAATGCCGCTCTCCCGTCACTCTGGTTAAAGTGTTATGAAAAAAAAGGCTGTTGGGGGCTAGGGAGTATCGAGTTGATCATTATACATGAAGAAATAACCAATTTCATCGTTTGGTTTATGTTTTACACGCGTTTTAAATTTATTGCCGAAATCGCTTTTCTCGCCGAGATAAGCACGTTTTCTGAAATGCCGCTCTCCCGTCACTCTGGTTAAAGTGTTATGAAAAAAAAGGCTGTTGGGGGCTAGGGAGTATCGAGTTGATCATTATACATGAAGAAATAACCAATTTCATCGTTTGGTTTATGTTTTACACGCGTTTTAAATTTTATTGCCGAAATCGCTTTTTCTCGCCGAGATAAGCACGTTTTCTGAAATGCCGCTCTCCCGTCACTCTGGTTAAAGTGTTATGAAAAAAAAGGCTGTTGGGGGCTAGGGAGTATCGAGTTGATCATTATACATGAAGAAATAACCAATTTCATCGTTTGGTTTATGTTTTACACGCGTTTTAAATTTTATTGCCGAAATCGCTTTTTCTCGCCGAGATAAGCACGTTTTCTGAAATGCCGCTCTCCCGTCACTCTGGTTAAAGTGTTATGAAAAAAAAGGCTGTTGGGGGCTAGGGAGTATCGAGTTGATCATTATACATGAAGCAATAACCAATTTCATCGTTTGGTTTATGTTTTACACGCGTTTTAAATTTTATTGCCGAAATCGCTTTTTCTCGCCGAGAATAAGCACGTTTTCTGAAATGCCGCTCTCCCGTCACTCTGGTTAAAGTGTTATGAAAAAAAAGGCTGTTGGGGGCTAGGGAGTATCGAGTTGATCATTATACATGAAGAAATAACCAATTTCATCGTTTGGTTTATGTTTTACACGCGTTTTAAATTTTATTGCCGAAATCGCTTTTTCTCGCCGAGATAAGCACGTTTTCTGAAATGCCGCTCTCCCGTCACTCTGGTTAAAGTGTTATGAAAAAAAAGGCTGTTGGGGGCTAGGGAGTATCGAGTTGATCATTATACATGAAGAAATAACCAATTTCATCGTTTGGTTTATGTTTTACACGCGTTTTAAATTTTATTGCCGAAATCGCTTTTTCTCGCCGAGATAAGCACGTTTTCTGAAATGCCGCTCTCCCGTCACTCTGTTAAAGTGTTATGAAAAAAAAGGCTGTTGGGGGCTAGGGAGTATCGAGTTGATCATTATACATGAAGAAATAACCAATTTCATCGTTTGGTTTATGTTTTACACGCGTTTTAAATTTTATTGCCGAAATCGCTTTTTCTCGCCGAGATAAGCACGTTTTCTGAAATGCCGCTCTCCCGTCACTCTGGTTAAAGTGTTATGAAAAAAAAGGCTGTTGGGGGCTAGGGAGTATCGAGTTGATCATTATACATGAAGAAATAACCAATTTCATCGTTTGGTTTATGTTTTACACGCGTTTTAAATTTTATTGCCGAAATCGCTTTTTCTCGCCGAGATAAGCACGTTTTCTGAAATGCCGCTCTCCCGTCACTCTGGTTAAAGTGTTATGAAAAAAAAGGCTGTTGGGGGCTAGGGAGTATCGAGTTGATCATTATACATGAAGAAATAACCGATTTCATCGTTTGGTTTATGTTTTACACGCGTTTTAAATTTTATTGCCGAAATCGCTTTTTCTCGCCGAGATAAGCACGTTTTCTGAAATGCCGCTCTCCCGTCACTCTGGTTAAAGTGTTATGAAAAAAAAGGCTGTTGGGGGCTAGGGAGTATCGAGTTGATCATTATACATGAAGAAATAACCAATTTCATCGTTTGGTTTATGTTTTACACGCGTTTTAAATTTTATTGCCGAAATCGCTTTTTCTCGCCGAGATAAGCACGTTTTCTGAAATGCCGCTCTCCCGTCACTCTGGTTAAAGTGTTATGAAAAAAAAGGCTGTTGGGGGCTAGGGAGTATCGAGTTGATCATTATACATGAAGAAATAACCAATTTCATCGTTTGGTTTATGTTTTACACGCGTTTTAAATTTTATTGCCGAAATCGCTTTTTCTCGCCGAGATAAGCACGTTTTCTGAAATGCCGCTCTCCCGTCACTCTGGTTAAAGTGTTATGAAAAAAAAGGCTGTTGGGGCTAGGGAGTATCGAGTTGATCATTATACATGAAGAAATAACCAATTTCATCGTTTGGTTTATGTTTTACACGCGTTTTAAATTTTATTGCCGAAATCGCTTTTTCTCGCCGAGATAAGCACGTTTTCTGAAATGCCGCTCTCCCGTCACTCTGGTTAAAGTGTTATGAAAAAAAAGGCTGTTGGGGGCTAGGGAGTATCGAGTTGATCATTATACATGAAGAAATAACCAATTTCATCGTTTGGTTTATGTTTTACACGCGTTTTAAATTTTATTGCCGAAATCGCTTTTTCTCGCCGAGATAAGCACGTTTTCTGAAATGCCGCTCTCCCGTCACTCTGGTTAAAGTGTTATGAAAAAAAAGGCTGTTGGGGGCTAGGGAGTATCGAGTTGATCATTATACATGAAGAAATAACCAATTTCATCGTTTGGTTTATGTTTTACACGCGTTTTAAATTTTATTGCCGAAATCGCTTTTTCTCGCCGAGATAAGCACGTTTTCTGAAATGCCGCTCTCCCGTCACTCTGGTTAAAGTGTTATGAAAAAAAAGGCTGTTGGGGGCTAGGGAGTATCGAGTTGATCATTATACATGAAGAAATAACCAATTTCATCGTTTGGTTTATGTTTTACACGCGTTTTAAATTTTATTGCCGAAATCGCTTTTTCTCGCCGAGATAAGCACGTTTTCTGAAATGCCGCTCTCCCGTCACTCTGGTTAAAGTGTTATGAAAAAAAAAGGCTGTTGGGGGCTAGGGAGTATCGAGTTGATCATTATACATGAAGAAATAACCAATTTCATCGTTTGGTTTATGTTTTACACGCGTTTTAAATTTTATTGCCGAAATCGCTTTTTCTCGCCGAGATAAGCACGTTTTCTGAAATGCCGCTCTCCCGTCACTCTGGTTAAAGTGTTATGAAAAAAAAGGCTGTTGGGGCTAGGGAGTATCGAGTTGATCATTATACATGAAGAAATAACCAATTTCATCGTTTGGTTTATGTTTTACACGCGTTTTAAATTTTATTGCCGAAATCGCTTTTTCTCGCCGAGATAAGCACGTTTTCTGAAATGCCGCTCTCCCGTCACTCTGGTTAAAGTGTTATGAAAAAAAAAGGCTGTTGGGGGCTAGGGAGTATCGAGTTGATCATTATACATGAAGAAATAACCAATTTCATCGTTTGGTTTATGTTTTACACGCGTTTTAAATTTTATTGCCGAAATCGCTTTTTCTCGCCGAGATAAGCACGTTTTCTGAAATGCCGCTCTCCCGTCACTCTGGTTAAAGTGTTATGAAAAAAAAGGCTGTTGGGGGCTAGGGAGTATCGAGTTGATCATTATACATGAAGAAATAACCAATTTCATCGTTTGGTTTATGTTTTACACGCGTTTTAAATTTTATTGCCGAAATCGCTTTTTCTCGCCGAGATAAGCACGTTTTCTGAAATGCCGCTCTCCCGTCACTCTGGTTAAAGTGTTATGAAAAAAAAGGCTGTTGGGGGCTAGGGAGTATCGAGTTGATCATTATACATGAAGAAATAACCAATTTCATCGTTTGGTTTATGTTTTACACGCGTTTTAAATTTTATTGCCGAAATCGCTTTTTCTCGCCGAGATAAGCACGTTTTCTGAAATGCCGCTCTCCCGTCACTCTGGTTAAAGTGTTATGAAAAAAAAGGCTGTTGGGGGCTAGGGAGTATCGAGTTGATCATTATACATGAAGAAATAACCAATTTCATCGTTTGGTTTATGTTTTACACGCGTTTTAAATTTTATTGCCGAAATCGCTTTTTCTCGCCGAGATAAGCACGTTTTCTGAAATGCCGCTCTCCCGTCACTCTGGTTAAAGTGTTATGAAAAAAAAGGCTGTTGGGGGCTAGGGAGTATCGAGTTGATCATTATACATGAAGAAATAACCAATTTCATCGTTTGGTTTATGTTTTACACGCGTTTTAAATTTTATTGCCGAAATCGCTTTTTCTCGCCGAGATAAGCACGTTTTCTGAAATGCCGCTCTCCCGTCACTCTGGTTAAAGTGTTATGAAAAAAAAGGCTGTTGGGGGCTAGGGAGTATCGAGTTGATCATTATACATGAAGAAATAACCGATTTCATCGTTTGGTTTATGTTTTACACGCGTTTTAAATTTTATTGCCGAAATCGCTTTTTCTCGCCGAGATAAGCACGTTTTCTGAAATGCCGCTCTCCCGTCACTCTGGTTAAAGTGTTATGAAAAAAAAGGCTGTTGGGGGCTAGGGAGTATCGAGTTGATCATTATACATGAAGAAATAACCAATTTCATCGTTTGGTTTATGTTTTACACGCGTTTTAAATTTTATTGCCGAAATCGCTTTTTCTCGCCGAGATAAGCACGTTTTCTGAAATGCCACTCTCCCGTCACTCTGGTTAAAGTGTTATGAAAAAAAAGGCTGTTGGGGGCTAGGGAGTATCGAGTTGATCATTATACATGAAGAAATAACCAATTTCATCGTTTGGTTTATGTTTTACACGCGTTTTAAATTTTATTGCCGAAATCGCTTTTTCTCGCCGAGATAGCACGTTTTCTGAAATGCCGCTCTCCCGTCACTCTGGTTAAAGTGTTATGAGAAAAAAAGGCTGTTGGGGGCTAGGGAGTATCGAGTTGATCATTATACATGAAGAAATAACCAATTTCATCGTTTGGTTTATGTTTTACACGCGTTTTAAATTTTATTGCCGAAATCGCTTTTTCTCGCCGAGATAAGCACGTTTTCTGAAATGCCGCTCTCCCGTCACTCTGGTTAAAGTGTTATGAAAAAAAAGGCTGTTGGGGGCTAGGGAGTATCGAGTTGATCATTATACATGAAGAAATAACCAATTTCATCGTTTGGTTTATGTTTTACACGCGTTTTAAATTTTATTGCCGAAATCGCTTTTTCTCGCCGAGATAAGCACGTTTTCTGAAATGCCGCTCTCCCGTCACTCTGGTTAAAGTGTTATGAAAAAAAAGGCTGTTGGGGGCTAGGGAGTATCGAGTTGATCATTATACATGAAGAAATAACCAATTTCATCGTTTGGTTTATGTTTTACACGCGTTTTAAATTTTATTGCCGAAATCGCTTTTTCTCGCCGAGATAAGCACGTTTTCTGAAATGCCGCTCTCCCGTCACTCTGGTTAAAGTGTTATGAAAAAAAAGGCTGTTGGGGGCTAGGGAGTATCGAGTTGATCATTATACATGAAGCAATAACCAATTTCATCGTTTGGTTTATGTTTTACACGCGTTTTAAATTTTATTGCCGAAATCGCTTTTTCTCGCCGAGATAAGCACGTTTTCTGAAATGCCGCTCTCCCGTCACTCTGGTTAAAGTGTTATGAAAAAAAAGGCTGTTGGGGGCTAGGGAGTATCGAGTTGATCATTATACATGAAGAAATAACCAATTTCATCGTTTGGTTTATGTTTTACACGCGTTTTAAATTTTATTGCCGAAATCGCTTTTTCTCGCCGAGATAAGCACGTTTTCTGAAATGCCGCTCTCCCGTCACTCTGGTTAAAGTGTTATGAAAAAAAAGGCTGTTGGGGGCTAGGGAGTATCGAGTTGATCATTATACATGAAGAAATAACCAATTTCATCGTTTGGTTTATGTTTTACACGCGTTTTAAATTTTATTGCCGAAATCGCTTTTTCTCGCCGAGATAAGCACGTTTTCTGAAATGCCGCTCTCCCGTCACTCTGATTAAAGTGTTATGAAAAAAAAGGCTGTTGGGGGCTAGGGAGTATCGAGTTGATCATTATACATGAAGAAATAACCAATTTCATCGTTTGGTTTATGTTTTACACGCGTTTTAAATTTTATTGCCGAAATCGCTTTTTCTCGCCGAGATAAGCACGTTTTCTGAAATGCCGCTCTCCCGTCACTCTGGTTAAAGTGTTATGAAAAAAAAGGCTGTTGGGGGCTAGGGAGTATCGAGTTGATCATTATACATGAAGAAATAACCAATTTCATCGTTTGGTTTATGTTTTACACGCGTTTTAAATTTTATTGCCGAAATCGCTTTTTCTCGCCGAGATAAGCACGTTTTCTGAAATGCCGCTCTCCCGTCACTCTGGTTAAAGTGTTATGAAAAAAAAGGCTGTTGGGGGCTAGGGAGTATCGAGTTGATCATTATACATGAAGAAATAACCGATTTCATCGTTTGGTTTATGTTTTACACGCGTTTTAAATTTTATTGCCGAAATCGCTTTTTCTCGCCGAGATAAGCACGTTTTCTGAAATGCCGCTCTCCCGTCACTCTGGTTAAAGTGTTATGAAAAAAAAGGCTGTTGGGGGCTAGGGAGTATCGAGTTGATCATTATACATGAAGAAATAACCAATTTCATCGTTTGGTTTATGTTTTACACGCGTTTTAAATTTTATTGCCGAAATCGATTTTTCTCGCCGAGATAAGCACGTTTTCTGAAATGCCACTCTCCCGTCACTCTGGTTAAAGTGTTATGAAAAAAAAGGCTGTTGGGGGCTAGGGAGTATCGAGTTGATCATTATACATGAAGAAATAACCAATTTCATCGTTTGGTTTATGTTTTACACGCGTTTTAAATTTTATTGCCGAAATCGCTTTTTCTCGCCGAGATAAGCACGTTTTCTGAAATGCCGCTCTCCCGTCACTCTGGTTAAAGTGTTATGAAAAAAAAGGCTGTTGGGGGCTAGGGAGTATCGAGTTGATCATTATACATGAAGAAATAACCAATTTCATCGTTTGGTTTATGTTTTACACGCGTTTTAAATTTTATTGCCGAAATCGCTTTTTCTCGCCGAGATAAGCACGTTTTCTGAAATGCCGCTCTCCCGTCACTCTGGTTAAAGTGTTATGAAAAAAAAGGCTGTTGGGGGCTAGGGAGTATCGAGTTGATCATTATACATGAAGAAATAACCAATTTCATCGTTTGGTTTATGTTTTACACGCGTTTTAAATTTTATTGCCGAAATCGCTTTTTCTCGCCGAGATAAGCACGTTTTCTGAAATGCCGCTCTCCCGTCACTCTGGTTAAAGTGTTATGAAAAAAAAGGCTGTTGGGGGCTAGGGAGTATCGAGTTGATCATTATACATGAAGAAATAACCAATTTCATCGTTTGGTTTATGTTTTACACGCGTTTTAAATTTTATTGCCGAAATCGCTTTTTCTCGCCGAGATAAGCACGTTTTCTGAAATGCCGCTCTCCCGTCACTCTGGTTAAAGTGTTATGAAAAAAAAAAGGCTGTTGGGGGCTAGGGAGTATCGAGTTGATCATTATACATGAAGAAATAACCAATTTCATCGTTTGGTTTATGTTTTACACGCGTTTTAAATTTTATTGCCGAAATCGCTTTTTCTCGCCGAGATAAGCACGTTTTCTGAAATGCCGCTCTCCCGTCACTCTGGTTAAAGTGTTATGAAAAAAAAGGCTGTTGGGGGCTAGGGAGTATCGAGTTGATCATTATACATGAAGAAATAACCAATTTCATCGTTTGGTTTATGTTTTACACGCGTTTTAAATTTTATTGCCGAAATCGCTTTTTCTCGCCGAGATAAGCACGTTTTCTGAAATGCCGCTCTCCCGTCACTCTGGTTAAAGTGTTATGAAAAAAAAGGCTGTTGGGGGCTAGGGAGTATCGAGTTGATCATTATACATGAAGAAATAACCAATTTCATCGTTTGGTTTATGTTTTACACGCGTTTTAAATTTTATTGCCGAAATCGCTTTTTCTCGCCGAGATAAGCACGTTTTCTGAAATGCCGCTCTCCCGTCACTCTGGTTAAAGTGTTATGAAAAAAAAGGCTGTTGGGGGCTAGGGAGTATCGAGTTGATCATTATACATGAAGAAATAACCAATTTCATCGTTTGGTTTATGTTTTACACGCGTTTTAAATTTTATTGCCGAAATCGCTTTTTCTCGCCGAGATAAGCACGTTTTCTGAAATGCCGCTCTCCCGTCACTCTGGTTAAAGTGTTATGAAAAAAAAGGCTGTTGGGGGCTAGGGAGTATCGAGTTGATCATTATACATGAAGAAATAACCAATTTCATCGTTTGGTTTATGTTTTACACGCGTTTTAAATTTTATTGCCGAAATCGCTTTTTCTCGCCGAGATAAGCACGTTTTCTGAAATGCCGCTCTCCCGTCACTCTGGTTAAAGTGTTATGAAAAAAAAGGCTGTTGGGGGCTAGGGAGTATCGAGTTGATCATTATACATGAAGAAATAACCAATTTCATCGTTTGGTTTATGTTTTACACGCGTTTTAAATTTTATTGCCGAAATCGCTTTTTCTCGCCGAGATAAGCACGTTTTCTGAAATGCCGCTCTCCCGTCACTCTGGTTAAAGTGTTATGAAAAAAAAGGCTGTTGGGGGCTAGGGAGTATCGAGTTGATCATTATACATGAAGAAATAACCAATTTCATCGTTTGGTTTATGTTTTACACGCGTTTTAAATTTTATTGCCGAAATCGCTTTTTCTCGCCGAGATAAGCACGTTTTCTGAAATGCCGCTCTCCCGTCACTCTGGTTAAAGTGTTATGAAAAAAAAGGCTGTTGGGGGCTAGGGAGTATCGAGTTGATCATTATACATGAAGAAATAACCAATTTCATCGTTTGGTTTATGTTTTACACGCGTTTTAAATTTTATTGCCGAAATCGCTTTTTCTCGCCGAGATAAGCACGTTTTCTGAAATGCCGCTCTCCCGTCACTCTGGTTAAAGTGTTATGAAAAAAAAGGCTGTTGGGGGCTAGGGAGTATTGAGTTGATCATTATACATGAAGCAATAACCAATTTCTTCGTTTGGTTTATGTTTTACACGCGTTTTAAATTTTATTGCCGAAATCGCTTTTTCTCGCCGAGATAAGCACGTTTTCTGAAATGCCGCTCTCCCGTCACTCTGGTTAAAGTGTTATGAAAAAAAAGGCTGTTGGGGGCTAGGGAGTATCGAGTTGATCATTATACATGAAGAAATAACCAATTTCATCGTTTGGTTTATGTTTTACACGCGTTTTAAATTTTATTGCCGAAATCGCTTTTTCTCGCCGAGATAAGCACGTTTTCTGAAATGCCGCTCTCCCGTCACTCTGGTTAAAGTGTTATGAAAAAAAAGGCTGTTGGGGGCTAGGGAGTATCGAGTTGATCATTATACATGAAGAAATAACCAATTTCATCGTTTGGTTTATGTTTTACACGCGTTTTAAATTTTATTGCCGAAATCGCTTTTTCTCGCCGAGATAAGCACGTTTTCTGAAATGCCGCTCTCCCGTCACTCTGGTTAAAGTGTTATGAAAAAAAAGGCTGTTGGGGGCTAGGGAGTATCGAGTTGATCATTATACATGAAGAAATAACCAATTTCATCGTTTGGTTTATGTTTTACACGCGTTTTAAATTTTATTGCCGAAATCGCTTTTTCTCGCCGAGATAAGCACGTTTTCTGAAATGCCGCTCTCCCGTCACTCTGGTTAAAGTGTTATGAAAAAAAAGGCTGTTGGGGGCTAGGGAGTATCGAGTTGATCATTATACATGAAGAAATAACCAATTTCATCGTTTGGTTTATGTTTTACACGCGTTATAAATTTTATTGCCGAAATCGCTTTTTCTCGCCGAGATAAGCACGTTTTCTGAAATGCCGCTCTCCCGTCACTCTGGTTAAAGTGTTATGAAAAAAAAGGCTGTTGGGGGCTAGGGAGTATCGAGTTGATCATTATACATGAAGAAATAACCAATTTCATCGTTTGGTTTATGTTTTACACGCGTTTTAAATTTTATTGCCGAAATCGCTTTTTCTCGCCGAGATAAGCACGTTTTCTGAAATGCCGCTCTCCCGTCACTCTGGTTAAAGTGTTATGAAAAAAAAGGCTGTTGGGGGCTAGGGAGTATCGAGTTGATCATTATACATGAAGAAATAACCAATTTCATCGTTTGGTTTATGTTTTACACGCGTTTTAAATTTTATTGCCGAAATCGCTTTTTCTCGCCGAGATAAGCACGTTTTCTGAAATGCCGCTCTCCCGTCACTCTGGTTAAAGTGTTATGAAAAAAAAGGCTGTTGGGGGCTAGGGAGTATCGAGTTGATCATTATACATGAAGAAATAACCAATTTCATCGTTTGTTGATCATTATACATGAAGAAATAACCAATTTCATCGTTTGGTTTATGTTTTACACGCGTTTTAAATTTTATTGCCGAAATCGCTTTTTCTCGCCGAGATAAGCACGTTTTCTGAAATGCCGCTCTCCCGTCACTCTGGTTAAAGTGTTATGAAAAAAAAGGCTGTTGGGGGCTAGGGAGTATCGAGTTGATCATTATACATGAAGAAATAACCAATTTCATCGTTTGGTTTATGTTTTACACGCGTTTTAAATTTTATTGCCGAAATCGCTTTTTCTCGCCGAGATAAGCACGTTTTCTGAAATGCCGCTCTCCCGTCACTCTGGTTAAAGTGTTATGAAAAAAAAGGCTGTTGGGGGCTAGGGAGTATCGAGTTGATCATTATACATGAAGAAATAACCAATTTCATCGTTTGGTTTATGTTTTACACGCGTTTTAAATTTTATTGCCGAAATCGCTTTTTCTCGCCGAGATAAGCACGTTTTCTGAAATGCCGCTCTCCCGTCACTCTGGTTAAAGTGTTATGAAAAAAAAGGATGTTGGGGGCTAGGGAGTATCGAGTTGATCATTATACATGAAGAAATAACCAATTTCATCGTTTGATTTATGTTTTACACGCGTTTTAAATTTTATTGCCGAAATCGCTTTTTCTCGCCGAGATAAGCACGTTTTCTGAAATGCCGCTCTCCCGTCACTCTGGTTAAAGTGTTATGAAAAAAAAGGCTGTTGGGGGCTAGGGAGTATCGAGTTGATCATTATACATGAAGAAATAACCAATTTCATCGTTTGGTTTATGTTTTACACGATGCTCAGCTCCAGCTGGAAGTGTAAAAAGAACCGGGCTGGTTAAAAAAAGAACCGGGCGACCCGGTAAAATTTCTTAGCCGGGGCTCTGGAAGCCTAACACGGCGTGATCTTGTCCAAAAAGCCGCTGCTGAGCTCCAGCTGGAAGTGTAAAAAGAACCGGGCTGGTTAAAAAAAAGAACCGGGCGACCCGGTAAAATTGCTTAGCCGGGGCTCTGGAAGCCTAACACGGCGTGATCTTGTCCAAAAAGCCGCTGCTGAGCTCCAGCTGGAAGTGTAAAAAGAACCGGGCTGGTTAAAAAAAAGAACCGGGCGGCCCGGTAAAATTGCTTAGCCGGGGCTCTGGAAGCCTAACCCGGCGTAATACTGTGCAAAAAGCCGCTGCTGAGCTCCAGCTGGAAGTGTAAAAAAAACCGGGCTGGTTAAAAAAAAGAACCGGGCGACCCTGTAAAATTGCTTAGCCGGGGCTCTGGAAGCCTAACACGGCGTGATCTTGTCCAAAAACCCGCTGCTGAGCTCCAGCTGGAAGTGTAAAAAGAACCGGGCTGGTTAAAAAAAAGAACCGGGCGAGCCGGTAAAATTGCTTAGCCGGGGCTCTGGAAGCCTAACACGGCGTGATCTTGTCCAAAAAGCCGCTGCTGAGCTCCAGCTGGAAGTGTAAAAAGAACCGGGCTGGTTCAAAAAAAGAACCGGGCGACCCTGTAAAATTGCTTAGCCGGGGCTCTGGAAGCCTAACACGGCGTGATCTTGTCCAAAAACCCGCTGCTGAGCTCCAGCTGGAAGTGTAAAAAGAACCGGGCTGGTTAAAAAAAAGAACCGGGCGGGCCGGTAAAATTGCTTAGCCGGGGCTCTGGAAGCCTAACACGGCGTGATCTTGTCCAAAAAGCCGCTCGTGAGCTCCAGCTGGAAGTGTAAAAAGAACCGGGCTGGTTCAAAAAAAGAACCGGGCGGCCCGGTAGAATTGCTTAGCCGAGGTCCTGGAAGCCTAACCCGGCGTGATCTTGCGCAAAAAGCCGCTGCTGAGCTCCAGCTGGAAGTGTAAAAAGAACCGGGCTGGTTCAAAAAAAGAACCGGGCGGCCCGGTAAAATTGCTTAGCCGGGGTCCTGGAAGCCTAACGCGGCGTGATCTTGCCCGAAAGTCGGCCTCTATACTTCCATATTAGGTACCAGGCGCTCAGAGCCAACTTGGCAAAAATTTTCTAAGTGCCCACGGCTCTGCGTTGGGGGCTAGGGAGTATCGAGTTGATCATTATACATGAAGAAATAACCAATTTCATCGTTTGGTTTATGTTTTACACGCGTTTTAAATTTTATTGCCGAAATCGCTTTTTCTCGCCGAGATAAGCACGTTTTCTGAAATGCCGCTCTCCCGTCACTCTGGTTAAAGTGTTATGAAAAAAAAGGCTGTTGGGGGCTAGGGAGTATCGAGTTGATCATTATACATGAAGAAATAACCAATTTCATCGTTTGGTTTATGTTTTACACGCGTTTTAAATTTTATTGCCGAAATCGCTTTTTCTCGCCGAGATAAGCACGTTTTCTGAAATGCCGCTCTCCCGTCACTCTGGTTAAAGTGTTATGAAAAAAAAGGCTGTTGGGGGCTAGGGAGTATCGAGTTGATCATTATACATGAAGAAATAACCAATTTCATCGTTTGGTTTATGTTTTACACGCGTTTTAAATTTTATTGCCGAAATCGCTTTTTCTCGCCGAGATAAGCACGTTTTCTGAAATGCCGCTCTCCCGTCACTCTGGTTAAAGTGTTATGAAAAAAAAGGCTGTTGGGGGCTAGGGAGTATCGAGTTGATCATTATACATGAAGAAATAACCAATTTCATCGTTTGGTTTATGTTTTACACGCGTTTTAAATTTTATTGCCGAAATCGCTTTTTCTCGCCGAGATAAGCACGTTTTCTGAAATGCCGCTCTCCCGTCACTCTGGTTAAAGTGTTATGAAAAAAAAGGCTGTTGGGGGCTAGGGAGTATCGAGTTGATCATTATACATGAAGAAATAACCAATTTCATCGTTTGGTTTATGTTTTACACGCGTTTTAAATTTTATTGCCGAAATCGCTTTTTCTCGCCGAGATAAGCACGTTTTCTGAAATGCCGCTCTCCCGTCACTCTGGTTAAAGTGTTATGAAAAAAAAGGCTGTTGGGGGCTAGGGAGTATCGAGTTGATCATTATACATGAAGAAATAACCAATTTCATCGTTTGGTTTATGTTTTACACGCGTTTTAAATTTTATTGCCGAAATCGCTTTTTCTCGCCGAGATAAGCACGTTTTCTGAAATGCCGCTCTCCCGTCACTCTGGTTAAAGTGTTATGAAAAAAAAGGCTGTTGGGGGCTAGGGAGTATCGAGTTGATCATTATACATGAAGAAATAACCAATTTCATCGTTTGGTTTATGTTTTACACGCGTTTTAAATTTTATTGCCGAAATCGCTTTTTCTCGCCGAGATAAGCACGTTTTCTGAAATGCCGCTCTCCCGTCACTCTGGTTAAAGTGTTATGAAAAAAAAGGCTGTTGGGGGCTAGGGAGTATCGAGTTGATCATTATACATGAAGAAATAACCAATTTCATCGTTTGGTTTATGTTTTACACGCGTTTTAAATTTTATTGCCGAAATCGCTTTTTCTCGCCGAGATAAGCACGTTTTCTGAAATGCCGCTCTCCCGTCACTCTGGTTAAAGTGTTATGAAAAAAAAGGCTGTTGGGGGCTAGGGAGTATCGAGTTGATCATTATACATGAAGAAATAACCAATTTCATCGTTTGGTTTATGTTTTACACGCGTTTTAAATTTTATTGCCGAAATCGCTTTTTCTCGCCGAGATAAGCACGTTTTCTGAAATGCCGCTCTCCCGTCACTCTGGTTAAAGTGTTATGAAAAAAAAGGCTGTTGGGGGCTAGGGAGTATCGAGTTGATCATTATACATGAAGAAATAACCAATTTCATCGTTTGGTTTATGTTTTACACGCGTTTTAAATTTTATTGCCGAAATCGCTTTTTCTCGCCGAGATAAGCACGTTTTCTGAAATGCCGCTCTCCCGTCACTCTGGTTAAAGTGTTATGAAAAAAAAGGCTGTTGGGGGCTAGGGAGTATCGAGTTGATCATTATACATGAAGAAATAACCAATTTCATCGTTTGGTTTATGTTTTACACGCGTTTTAAATTTTATTGCCGAAATCGCTTTTTCTCGCCGAGATAAGCACGTTTTCTGAAATGCCGCTCTCCCGTCACTCTGGTTAAAGTGTTATGAAAAAAAAGGCTGTTGGGGGCTAGGGAGTATCGAGTTGATCATTATACATGAAGAAATAACCAATTTCATCGTTTGGTTTATGTTTTACACGCGTTTTAAATTTTATTGCCGAAATCGCTTTTTCTCGCCGAGATAAGCACGTTTTCTGAAATGCCGCTCTCCCGTCACTCTGGTTAAAGTGTTATGAAAAAAAAGGCTGTTGGGGGCTAGGGAGTATCGAGTTGATCATTATACATGAAGAAATAACCAATTTCATCGTTTGGTTTATGTTTTACACGCGTTTTAAATTTTATTGCCGAAATCGCTTTTTCTCGCCGAGATAAGCACGTTTTCTGAAATGCCGCTCTCCCGTCACTCTGGTTAAAGTGTTATGAAAAAAAAGGCTGTTGGGGGCTAGGGAGTATCGAGTTGATCATTATACATGAAGAAATAACCAATTTCATCGTTTGGTTTATGTTTTACACGCGTTTTAAATTTTATTGCCGAAATCGCTTTTTCTCGCCGAGATAAGCACGTTTTCTGAAATGCCGCTCTCCCGTCACTCTGGTTAAAGTGTTATGAAAAAAAAGGCTGTTGGGGGCTAGGGAGTATCGAGTTGATCATTATACATGAAGAAATAACCAATTTCATCGTTTGGTTTATGTTTTACACGCGTTTTAAATTTTATTGCCGAAATCGCTTTTTCTCGCCGAGATAAGCACGTTTTCTGAAATGCCGCTCTCCCGTCACTCTGGTTAAAGTGTTATGAAAAAAAAGGCTGTTGGGGGCTAGGGAGTATCGAGTTGATCATTATACATGAAGAAATAACCAATTTCATCGTTTGGTTTATGTTTTACACGCGTTTTAAATTTTATTGCCGAAATCGCTTTTTCTCGCCGAGATAAGCACGTTTTCTGAAATGCCGCTCTCCCGTCACTCTGGTTAAAGTGTTATGAAAAAAAAGGCTGTTGGGGGCTAGGGAGTATCGAGTTGATCATTATACATGAAGAAATAACCAATTTCATCGTTTGGTTTATGTTTTACACGCGTTTTAAATTTTATTGCCGAAATCGCTTTTTCTCGCCGAGATAAGCACGTTTTCTGAAATGCCGCTCTCCCGTCACTCTGGTTAAAGTGTTATGAAAAAAAAGGCTGTTGGGGGCTAGGGAGTATCGAGTTGATCATTATACATGAAGAAATAACCAATTTCATCGTTTGGTTTATGTTTTACACGCGTTTTAAATTTTATTGCCGAAATCGCTTTTTCTCGCCGAGATAAGCACGTTTTCTGAAATGCCGCTCTCCCGTCACTCTGGTTAAAGTGTTATGAAAAAAAAGGCTGTTGGGGGCTAGGGAGTATCGAGTTGATCATTATACATGAAGAAATAACCAATTTCATCGTTTGGTTTATGTTTTACACGCGTTTTAAATTTTATTGCCGAAATCGCTTTTTCTCGCCGAGATAAGCACGTTTTCTGAAATGCCGCTCTCCCGTCACTCTGGTTAAAGTGTTATGAAAAAAAAGGCTGTTGGGGGCTAGGGAGTATCGAGTTGATCATTATACATGAAGAAATAACCAATTTCATCGTTTGGTTTATGTTTTACACGCGTTTTAAATTTTATTGCCGAAATCGCTTTTTCTCGCCGAGATAAGCACGTTTTCTGAAATGCCGCTCTCCCGTCACTCTGGTTAAAGTGTTATGAAAAAAAAGGCTGTTGGGGGCTAGGGAGTATCGAGTTGATCATTATACATGAAGAAATAACCAATTTCATCGTTTGGTTTATGTTTTACACGCGTTTTAAATTTTATTGCCGAAATCGCTTTTTCTCGCCGAGATAAGCACGTTTTCTGAAATGCCGCTCTCCCGTCACTCTGGTTAAAGTGTTATGAAAAAAAAGGCTGTTGGGGGCTAGGGAGTATCGAGTTGATCATTATACATGAAGAAATAACCAATTTCATCGTTTGGTTTATGTTTTACACGCGTTTTAAATTTTATTGCCGAAATCGCTTTTTCTCGCCGAGATAAGCACGTTTTCTGAAATGCCGCTCTCCCGTCACTCTGGTTAAAGTGTTATGAAAAAAAAGGCTGTTGGGGGCTAGGGAGTATCGAGTTGATCATTATACATGAAGAAATAACCAATTTCATCGTTTGGTTTATGTTTTACACGCGTTTTAAATTTTATTGCCGAAATCGCTTTTTCTCGCCGAGATAAGCACGTTTTCTGAAATGCCGCTCTCCCGTCACTCTGGTTAAAGTGTTATGAAAAAAAAGGCTGTTGGGGGCTAGGGAGTATCGAGTTGATCATTATACATGAAGAAATAACCAATTTCATCGTTTGGTTTATGTTTTACACGCGTTTTAAATTTTATTGCCGAAATCGCTTTTTCTCGCCGAGATAAGCACGTTTTCTGAAATGCCGCTCTCCCGTCACTCTGGTTAAAGTGTTATGAAAAAAAAGGCTGTTGGGGGCTAGGGAGTATCGAGTTGATCATTATACATGAAGAAATAACCAATTTCATCGTTTGGTTTATGTTTTACACGCGTTTTAAATTTTATTGCCGAAATCGCTTTTTCTCGCCGAGATAAGCACGTTTTCTGAAATGCCGCTCTCCCGTCACTCTGGTTAAAGTGTTATGAAAAAAAAGGCTGTTGGGGGCTAGGGAGTATCGAGTTGATCATTATACATGAAGAAATAACCAATTTCATCGTTTGGTTTATGTTTTACACGCGTTTTAAATTTTATTGCCGAAATCGCTTTTTCTCGCCGAGATAAGCACGTTTTCTGAAATGCCGCTCTCCCGTCACTCTGGTTAAAGTGTTATGAAAAAAAAGGCTGTTGGGGGCTAGGGAGTATCGAGTTGATCATTATACATGAAGAAATAACCAATTTCATCGTTTGGTTTATGTTTTACACGCGTTTTAAATTTTATTGCCGAAATCGCTTTTTCTCGCCGAGATAAGCACGTTTTCTGAAATGCCGCTCTCCCGTCACTCTGGTTAAAGTGTTATGAAAAAAAAGGCTGTTGGGGGCTAGGGAGTATCGAGTTGATCATTATACATGAAGAAATAACCAATTTCATCGTTTGGTTTATGTTTTACACGCGTTTTAAATTTTATTGCCGAAATCGCTTTTTCTCGCCGAGATAAGCACGTTTTCTGAAATGCCGCTCTCCCGTCACTCTGGTTAAAGTGTTATGAAAAAAAAGGCTGTTGGGGGCTAGGGAGTATCGAGTTGATCATTATACATGAAGAAATAACCAATTTCATCGTTTGGTTTATGTTTTACACGCGTTTTAAATTTTATTGCCGAAATCGCTTTTTCTCGCCGAGATAAGCACGTTTTCTGAAATGCCGCTCTCCCGTCACTCTGGTTAAAGTGTTATGAAAAAAAAGGCTGTTGGGGGCTAGGGAGTATCGAGTTGATCATTATACATGAAGAAATAACCAATTTCATCGTTTGGTTTATGTTTTACACGCGTTTTAAATTTTATTGCCGAAATCGCTTTTTCTCGCCGAGATAAGCACGTTTTCTGAAATGCCGCTCTCCCGTCACTCTGGTTAAAGTGTTATGAAAAAAAAGGCTGTTGGGGGCTAGGGAGTATCGAGTTGATCATTATACATGAAGAAATAACCAATTTCATCGTTTGGTTTATGTTTTACACGCGTTTTAAATTTTATTGCCGAAATCGCTTTTTCTCGCCGAGATAAGCACGTTTTCTGAAATGCCGCTCTCCCGTCACTCTGGTTAAAGTGTTATGAAAAAAAAGGCTGTTGGGGGCTAGGGAGTATCGAGTTGATCATTATACATGAAGAAATAACCAATTTCATCGTTTGGTTTATGTTTTACACGCGTTTTAAATTTTATTGCCGAAATCGCTTTTTCTCGCCGAGATAAGCACGTTTTCTGAAATGCCGCTCTCCCGTCACTCTGGTTAAAGTGTTATGAAAAAAAAGGCTGTTGGGGGCTAGGGAGTATCGAGTTGATCATTATACATGAAGAAATAACCAATTTCATCGTTTGGTTTATGTTTTACACGCGTTTTAAATTTTATTGCCGAAATCGCTTTTTCTCGCCGAGATAAGCACGTTTTCTGAAATGCCGCTCTCCCGTCACTCTGGTTAAAGTGTTATGAAAAAAAAGGCTGTTGGGGGCTAGGGAGTATCGAGTTGATCATTATACATGAAGAAATAACCAATTTCATCGTTTGGTTTATGTTTTACACGCGTTTTAAATTTTATTGCCGAAATCGCTTTTTCTCGCCGAGATAAGCACGTTTTCTGAAATGCCGCTCTCCCGTCACTCTGGTTAAAGTGTTATGAAAAAAAAGGCTGTTGGGGGCTAGGGAGTATCGAGTTGATCATTATACATGAAGAAATAACCAATTTCATCGTTTGGTTTATGTTTTACACGCGTTTTAAATTTTATTGCCGAAATCGCTTTTTCTCGCCGAGATAAGCACGTTTTCTGAAATGCCGCTCTCCCGTCACTCTGGTTAAAGTGTTATGAAAAAAAAGGCTGTTGGGGGCTAGGGAGTATCGAGTTGATCATTATACATGAAGAAATAACCAATTTCATCGTTTGGTTTATGTTTTACACGCGTTTTAAATTTTATTGCCGAAATCGCTTTTTCTCGCCGAGATAAGCACGTTTTCTGAAATGCCGCTCTCCCGTCACTCTGGTTAAAGTGTTATGAAAAAAAAGGCTGTTGGGGGCTAGGGAGTATCGAGTTGATCATTATACATGAAGAAATAACCAATTTCATCGTTTGGTTTATGTTTTACACGCGTTTTAAATTTTATTGCCGAAATCGCTTTTTCTCGCCGAGATAAGCACGTTTTCTGAAATGCCGCTCTCCCGTCACTCTGGTTAAAGTGTTATGAAAAAAAAGGCTGTTGGGGGCTAGGGAGTATCGAGTTGATCATTATACATGAAGAAATAACCAATTTCATCGTTTGGTTTATGTTTTACACGCGTTTTAAATTTTATTGCCGAAATCGCTTTTTCTCGCCGAGATAAGCACGTTTTCTGAAATGCCGCTCTCCCGTCACTCTGGTTAAAGTGTTATGAAAAAAAAGGCTGTTGGGGGCTAGGGAGTATCGAGTTGATCATTATACATGAAGAAATAACCAATTTCATCGTTTGGTTTATGTTTTACACGCGTTTTAAATTTTATTGCCGAAATCGCTTTTTCTCGCCGAGATAAGCACGTTTTCTGAAATGCCGCTCTCCCGTCACTCTGGTTAAAGTGTTATGAAAAAAAAGGCTGTTGGGGGCTAGGGAGTATCGAGTTGATCATTATACATGAAGAAATAACCAATTTCATCGTTTGGTTTATGTTTTACACGCGTTTTAAATTTTATTGCCGAAATCGCTTTTTCTCGCCGAGATAAGCACGTTTTCTGAAATGCCGCTCTCCCGTCACTCTGGTTAAAGTGTTATGAAAAAAAAGGCTGTTGGGGGCTAGGGAGTATCGAGTTGATCATTATACATGAAGAAATAACCAATTTCATCGTTTGGTTTATGTTTTACACGCGTTTTAAATTTTATTGCCGAAATCGCTTTTTCTCGCCGAGATAAGCACGTTTTCTGAAATGCCGCTCTCCCGTCACTCTGGTTAAAGTGTTATGAAAAAAAAGGCTGTTGGGGGCTAGGGAGTATCGAGTTGATCATTATACATGAAGAAATAACCAATTTCATCGTTTGGTTTATGTTTTACACGCGTTTTAAATTTTATTGCCGAAATCGCTTTTTCTCGCCGAGATAAGCACGTTTTCTGAAATGCCGCTCTCCCGTCACTCTGGTTAAAGTGTTATGAAAAAAAAGGCTGTTGGGGGCTAGGGAGTATCGAGTTGATCATTATACATGAAGAAATAACCAATTTCATCGTTTGGTTTATGTTTTACACGCGTTTTAAATTTTATTGCCGAAATCGCTTTTTCTCGCCGAGATAAGCACGTTTTCTGAAATGCCGCTCTCCCGTCACTCTGGTTAAAGTGTTATGAAAAAAAAGGCTGTTGGGGGCTAGGGAGTATCGAGTTGATCATTATACATGAAGAAATAACCAATTTCATCGTTTGGTTTATGTTTTACACGCGTTTTAAATTTTATTGCCGAAATCGCTTTTTCTCGCCGAGATAAGCACGTTTTCTGAAATGCCGCTCTCCCGTCACTCTGGTTAAAGTGTTATGAAAAAAAAGGCTGTTGGGGGCTAGGGAGTATCGAGTTGATCATTATACATGAAGAAATAACCAATTTCATCGTTTGGTTTATGTTTTACACGCGTTTTAAATTTTATTGCCGAAATCGCTTTTTCTCGCCGAGATAAGCACGTTTTCTGAAATGCCGCTCTCCCGTCACTCTGGTTAAAGTGTTATGAAAAAAAAGGCTGTTGGGGGCTAGGGAGTATCGAGTTGATCATTATACATGAAGAAATAACCAATTTCATCGTTTGGTTTATGTTTTACACGCGTTTTAAATTTTATTGCCGAAATCGCTTTTTCTCGCCGAGATAAGCACGTTTTCTGAAATGCCGCTCTCCCGTCACTCTGGTTAAAGTGTTATGAAAAAAAAGGCTGTTGGGGGCTAGGGAGTATCGAGTTGATCATTATACATGAAGAAATAACCAATTTCATCGTTTGGTTTATGTTTTACACGCGTTTTAAATTTTATTGCCGAAATCGCTTTTTCTCGCCGAGATAAGCACGTTTTCTGAAATGCCGCTCTCCCGTCACTCTGGTTAAAGTGTTATGAAAAAAAAGGCTGTTGGGGGCTAGGGAGTATCGAGTTGATCATTATACATGAAGAAATAACCAATTTCATCGTTTGGTTTATGTTTTACACGCGTTTTAAATTTTATTGCCGAAATCGCTTTTTCTCGCCGAGATAAGCACGTTTTCTGAAATGCCGCTCTCCCGTCACTCTGGTTAAAGTGTTATGAAAAAAAAGGCTGTTGGGGGCTAGGGAGTATCGAGTTGATCATTATACATGAAGAAATAACCAATTTCATCGTTTGGTTTATGTTTTACACGCGTTTTAAATTTTATTGCCGAAATCGCTTTTTCTCGCCGAGATAAGCACGTTTTCTGAAATGCCGCTCTCCCGTCACTCTGGTTAAAGTGTTATGAAAAAAAAGGCTGTTGGGGGCTAGGGAGTATCGAGTTGATCATTATACATGAAGAAATAACCAATTTCATCGTTTGGTTTATGTTTTACACGCGTTTTAAATTTTATTGCCGAAATCGCTTTTTCTCGCCGAGATAAGCACGTTTTCTGAAATGCCGCTCTCCCGTCACTCTGGTTAAAGTGTTATGAAAAAAAAGGCTGTTGGGGGCTAGGGAGTATCGAGTTGATCATTATACATGAAGAAATAACCAATTTCATCGTTTGGTTTATGTTTTACACGCGTTTTAAATTTTATTGCCGAAATCGCTTTTTCTCGCCGAGATAAGCACGTTTTCTGAAATGCCGCTCTCCCGTCACTCTGGTTAAAGTGTTATGAAAAAAAAGGCTGTTGGGGGCTAGGGAGTATCGAGTTGATCATTATACATGAAGAAATAACCAATTTCATCGTTTGGTTTATGTTTTACACGCGTTTTAAATTTTATTGCCGAAATCGCTTTTTCTCGCCGAGATAAGCACGTTTTCTGAAATGCCGCTCTCCCGTCACTCTGGTTAAAGTGTTATGAAAAAAAAGGCTGTTGGGGGCTAGGGAGTATCGAGTTGATCATTATACATGAAGAAATAACCAATTTCATCGTTTGGTTTATGTTTTACACGCGTTTTAAATTTTATTGCCGAAATCGCTTTTTCTCGCCGAGATAAGCACGTTTTCTGAAATGCCGCTCTCCCGTCACTCTGGTTAAAGTGTTATGAAAAAAAAGGCTGTTGGGGGCTAGGGAGTATCGAGTTGATCATTATACATGAAGAAATAACCAATTTCATCGTTTGGTTTATGTTTTACACGCGTTTTAAATTTTATTGCCGAAATCGCTTTTTCTCGCCGAGATAAGCACGTTTTCTGAAATGCCGCTCTCCCGTCACTCTGGTTAAAGTGTTATGAAAAAAAAGGCTGTTGGGGGCTAGGGAGTATCGAGTTGATCATTATACATGAAGAAATAACCAATTTCATCGTTTGGTTTATGTTTTACACGCGTTTTAAATTTTATTGCCGAAATCGCTTTTTCTCGCCGAGATAAGCACGTTTTCTGAAATGCCGCTCTCCCGTCACTCTGGTTAAAGTGTTATGAAAAAAAAGGCTGTTGGGGGCTAGGGAGTATCGAGTTGATCATTATACATGAAGAAATAACCAATTTCATCGTTTGGTTTATGTTTTACACGCGTTTTAAATTTTATTGCCGAAATCGCTTTTTCTCGCCGAGATAAGCACGTTTTCTGAAATGCCGCTCTCCCGTCACTCTGGTTAAAGTGTTATGAAAAAAAAGGCTGTTGGGGGCTAGGGAGTATCGAGTTGATCATTATACATGAAGAAATAACCAATTTCATCGTTTGGTTTATGTTTTACACGCGTTTTAAATTTTATTGCCGAAATCGCTTTTTCTCGCCGAGATAAGCACGTTTTCTGAAATGCCGCTCTCCCGTCACTCTGGTTAAAGTGTTATGAAAAAAAAGGCTGTTGGGGGCTAGGGAGTATCGAGTTGATCATTATACATGAAGAAATAACCAATTTCATCGTTTGGTTTATGTTTTACACGCGTTTTAAATTTTATTGCCGAAATCGCTTTTTCTAGCCGAGATAAGCACGTTTTCTGAAATGCCGCTCTCCCGTCACTCTGGTTAAAGTGTTATGAAAAAAAAGGCTGTTGGGGGCTAGGGAGTATCGAGTTGATCATTATACATGAAGAAATAACCAATTTCATCGTTTGGTTTATGTTTTACACGCGTTTTAAATTTTATTGCCGAAATCGCTTTTTCTCGCCGAGATAAGCACGTTTTCTGAAATGCCGCTCTCCCGTCACTCTGGTTAAAGTGTTATGAAAAAAAAGGCTGTTGGGGGCTAGGGAGTATCGAGTTGATCATTATACATGAAGAAATAACCAATTTCATCGTTTGGTTTATGTTTTACACGCGTTTTAAATTTTATTGCCGAAATGGCTTTTTCTCGCCGAGATAAGCACGTTTTCTGAAATGCCGCTCTCCCGTCACTCTGGTTAAAGTGTTATGAAAAAAAAGGCTGTTGGGGGCTAGGGAGTATCGAGTTGATCATTATACATGAAGAAATAACCAATTTCATCGTTTGGTTTATGTTTTACACGCGTTTTAAATTTTATTGCCGAAATCGCTTTTTCTCGCCGAGATAAGCACGTTTTCTGAAATGCCGCTCTCCCGTCACTCTGGTTAAAGTGTTATGAAAAAAAAGGCTGTTGGGGGCTAGGGAGTATCGAGTTGATCATTATACATGAAGAAATAACCAATTTCATCGTTTGGTTTATGTTTTACACGCGTTTTAAATTTTATTGCCGAAATCGCTTTTTCTCGCCGAGATAAGCACGTTTTCTGAAATGCCGCTCTCCCGTCACTCTGGTTAAAGTGTTATGAAAAAAAAGGCTGTTGGGGGCTAGGGAGTATCGAGTTGATCATTATACATGAAGAAATAACCAATTTCATCGTTTGGTTTATGTTTTACACGCGTTTTAAATTTTATTGCCGAAATCGCTTTTTCTCGCCGAGATAAGCACGTTTTCTGAAATGCCGCTCTCCCGTCACTCTGGTTAAAGTGTTATGAAAAAAAAGGCTGTTGGGGGCTAGGGAGTATCGAGTTGATCATTATACATGAAGAAATAACCAATTTCATCGTTTGGTTTATGTTTTACACGCGTTTTAAATTTTATTGCCGAAATCGCTTTTTCTCGCCGAGATAAGCACGTTTTCTGAAATGCCGCTCTCCCGTCACTCTGGTTAAAGTGTTATGAAAAAAAAGGCTGTTGGGGGCTAGGGAGTGTCGAGTTGATCATTATACATGAAGAAATAACCAATTTCATCGTTTGGTTTATGTTTTACACGCGTTTTAAATTTTATTGCCGAAATCGCTTTTTCTCGCCGAGATAAGCACGTTTTCTGAAATGCCGCTCTCCCGTCACTCTGGTTAAAGTGTTATGAAAAAAAAGGCTGTTGGGGGCTAGGGAGTATCGAGTTGATCATTATACATGAAGAAATAACCAATTTCATCGTTTGGTTTATGTTTTACACGCGTTTTAAATTTTATTGCCGAAATCGCTTTTTCTCGCCGAGATAAGCACGTTTTCTGAAATGCCGCTCTCCCGTCACTCTGGTTAAAGTGTTATGAAAAAAAAGGCTGTTGGGGGCTAGGGAGTATCGAGTTGATCATTATACATGAAGAAATAACCAATTTCATCGTTTGGTTTATGTTTTACACGCGTTTTAAATTTTATTGCCGAAATCGCTTTTTCTCGCCGAGATAAGCACGTTTTCTGAAATGCCGCTCTCCCGTCACTCTGGTTAAAGTGTTATGAAAAAAAAGGCTGTTGGGGGCTAGGGAGTATCGAGTTGATCCTTATACATGAAGAAATAACCAATTTCATCGTTTGGTTTATGTTTTACACGCGTTTTAAATTTTATTGCCGAAATCGCTTTTTCTCGCCGAGATAAGCACGTTTTCTGAAATGCCGCTCTCCCGTCACTCTGGTTAAAGTGTTATGAAAAAAAAGGCTGTTGGGGGCTAGGGAGTGTCGAGTTGATCATTATACATGAAGAAATAACCAATTTCATCGTTTGGTTTATGTTTTACACGCGTTTTAAATTTTATTGCCGAAATCGCTTTTTCTCGCCGAGATAAGCACGTTTTCTGAAATGCCGCTCTCCCGTCACTCTGGTTAAAGTGTTATGAAAAAAAAGGCTGTTGGGGGCTAGGGAATGTCGAGTTGATCATTATACATGAAGAAATAACCAATTTCATCGTTTGGTTTATGTTTTACACGCGTTTTAAATTTTATTGCCGAAATCGCTTTTTCTCGCCGAGATAAGCACGTTTTCTGAAATGCCGCTCTCCCGTCACTCTGGTTAAAGTGTTATGAAAAAAAAGGCTGTTGGGGGCTAGGGAGTGTCGAGTTGATCATTATACATGAAGAAATAACCAATTTCATCGTTTGGTTTATGTTTTACACGCGTTTTAAATTTTATTGCCGAAATCGCTTTTTCTCGCCGAGATAAGCACGTTTTCTGAAATGCCGCTCTCCCGTCACTCTGGTTAAAGTGTTATGAAAAAAAAGGCTGTTGGGGGCTAGGGAGTATCGAGTTGATCATTATACATGAAGAAATAACCAATTTCATCGTTTGGTTTATGTTTTACACGCGTTTTAAATTTTATTGCCGAAATCGCTTTTTCTCGCCGAGATAAGCACGTTTTCTGAAATGCCGCTCTCCCGTCACTCTGGTTAAAGTGTTATGAAAAAAAAGGCTGTTGGGGGCTAGGGAGTATCGAGTTGATCATTATACATGAAGAAATAACCAATTTCATCGTTTGGTTTATGTTTTACACGCGTTTTAAATTTTATTGCCGAAATCGCTTTTTCTCGCCGAGATAAGCACGTTTTCTGAAATGCCGCTCTCCCGTCACTCTGGTTAAAGTGTTATGAAAAAAAAGGCTGTTGGGGGCTAGGGAGTATCGAGTTGATCATTATACATGAAGAAATAACCAATATCATCGTTTGGTTTATGTTTTACACGCGTTTTAAATTTTATTGCCGAAATCGCTTTTTCTCGCCGAGATAAGCACGTTTTCTGAAATGCCGCTCTCCCGTCACTCTGGTTAAAGTGTTATGAAAAAAAAGGCTGTTGGGGGCTAGGGAGTATCGAGTTGATCATTATACATGAAGAAATAACCAATTTCATCGTTTGGTTTATGTTTTACACGCGTTTTAAATTTTATTGCCGAAATCGCTTTTTCTCGCCGAGATAAGCACGTTTTCTGAAATGCCGCTCTCCCGTCACTCTGGTTAAAGTGTTATGAAAAAAAAGGCTGTTGGGGGCTAGGGAGTATCGAGTTGATCATTATACATGAAGAAATAACCAATTTCATCGTTTGGTTTATGTTTTACACGCGTTTTAAATTTTATTGCCGAAATCGCTTTTTCTCGCCGAGATAAGCACGTTTTCTGAAATGCCGCTCTCCCGTCACTCTGGTTAAAGTGTTATGAAAAAAAAGGCTGTTGGGGGCTAGGGAGTATCGAGTTGATCATTATACATGAAGAAATAACCAATTTCATCGTTTGGTTTATGTTTTACACGCGTTTTAAATTTTATTGCCGAAATCGCTTTTTCTCGCCGAGATAAGCACGTTTTCTGAAATGCCGCTCTCCCGTCACTCTGGTTAAAGTGTTATGAAAAAAAAGGCTGTTGGGGGCTAGGGAGTATCGAGTTGATCATTATACATGAAGAAATAACCAATTTCATCGTTTGGTTTATGTTTTACACGATGCTGAGCTCCAGCTGGAAGTGTAAAAAGAACCGGGCTGGTTAAAAAAAGAACCGGGCGACCCGGTAAAATTGCTTAGCCGGGGCTCTGGAAGCCTAACACGGCGTGATCTTGTCCAAAAAGCCGCTGCTGAGCTCCAGCTGGAAGTGTAAAAAGAACCGGGCTGGTTAAAAAAAAGAACCGGGCGACCCGGTAAAATTGCTTAGCCGGGGCTCTGGAAGCCTAACACGGCGTGATCTTGTCCAAAAAGCCGCTGCTGAGCTCCAGCTGGAAGTGTAAAAAGAACCGGGCTGGTTAAAAAAAAGAACCGGGCGGCCCGGTAAAATTGCTTAGCCGGGGCTCTGGAAGCCTAACCCGGCGTGATACTGTGCAAAAAGCCGCTGCTGAGCTCCAGCTGGAAGTGTAAAAAAAACCGGGCTGGTTAAAAAAAAGAACCGGGCGACCCTGTAAAATTGCTTAGCCGGGGCTCTGGAAGCCTAACACGGCGTGATCTTGTCCAAAAACCCGCTGCTGAGCTCCAGCTGGAAGTGTAAAAAGAACCGGGCTGGTTAAAAAAAAGAACCGGGCGGGCCGGTAAAATTCCTTAGCCGGGGCTCTGGAAGCCTAACAAGGCGTGATCTTGTCCAAAAAGCCGCTCGTGAGCTCCAGCTGGAAGTGTAAAAAGAACCGGGCTGGTTCAAAAAAAGAACCGGGCGGCCCGGTAGAATTGCTTAGCCGAGGTCCTGGAAGCCTAACCCGGCGTGATCTTGCGCAAAAAGCCGCTGCTGAGCTCCAGCTGGAAGTGTAAAAAGAACCGGGCTGGTTCAAAAAAAGAACCGGGCGGCCCGGTAAAATTGCTTAGCCGGGGTCCTGGAAGCCTAACGCGGCGTGATCTTGCCCGAAAGTCGGCCTCTATACTTCCATATTAGGTACCAGGCGCTCAGAGCCAACTTGGCAAAAATTTTCTAAGTGCCCACGGCTCTGCGGGGATTGTGCGTCCGACCCGCGCCGGTTCTCCAGCCGGCCTAAAATAACGCAAAACCAGCCTCTCCCCCTGGAGCTCACAGCCAAAGGCGAAACTTTTCTAAGTGCCTACGGCTCTGCGGGCTTTTGAGTCCGCCCCGCGCCGGTTCGTCGGTCGGCCTCAAAAAGCGAAAAATCAGCCTCTCTCCCTGGAGCTCGACTCGAGTTGATCATTATACATGAAGAAATAACCAATTTCATCGTTTGGTTTATGTTTTACACGCGTTTTAAATTTTATTGCCGAAATCGCTTTTTCTCGCCGAGATAAGCACGTTTTCTGAAATGCCGCTCTCCCGTCACTCTGGTTAAAGTGTTATGAAAAAAAAGGCTGTTGGGGGCTAGGGAGTATCGAGTTGATCATTATACATGAAGAAATAACCAATTTCATCGTTTGGTTTATGTTTTACACGCGTTTTAAATTTTATTGCCGAAATCGCTTTTTCTCGCCGAGATAAGCACGTTTTCTGAAATGCCGCTCTCCCGTCACTCTGGTTAAAGTGTTATGAAAAAAAAGGCTGTTGGGGGCTAGGGAGTATCGAGTTGATCATTATACATGAAGAAATAACTTATTTCATCGTTTGGTTTATGTTTTACACGCGTTTTAAATTTTATTGCCGAAATCGCTTTTTCTCGCCGAGATAAGCACGTTTTCTGAAATGCCGCTCTCCCGTCACTTTGGTTAAAGTGTTATGAAAAAAAAGGCTGTTGGGGGCTAGGGAGTATCGAGTTGATCATTATACATGAAGAAATAACCAATTTCATCGTTTGGTTTATTTTTTACACGCGTTTTAAATTTTATTGCCGAAATCGCTTTTTCTCGCCGAGATAAGCACGTTTTCTGAAATGCCGCTGTCCCGTCACTCTGGTTAAAGTGTTATGAAAAAAAAGGCTGTTGGGGGCTAGGGAGTATCGAGTTGATCATTATACATGAAGAAATAACCAATTTCATCGTTTGGTTTATGTTTTACACGCGTTTTAAATTTTATTGCCGAAATCGCTTTTTCTCGCCGAGATAAGCACGTTTTCTGAAATGCCGCTCTCCCGTCACTCTGGTTAAAGTGTTATGAAAAAAAAAGGCTGTTGGGGGCTAGGGAGTATCGAGTTGATCATTATACATGAAGAAATAACCAATTTCATCGTTTGGTTTATGTTTTACACGCGTTTTAAATTTTATTGCCGAAATCGCTTTTTCTCGCCGAGATAAGCACGTTTTCTGAAATGCCGCTCTCCCGTCACTCTGGTTAAAGTGTTATGAAAAAAAAGGCTGTTGGGGGCTAGGGAGTATCGAGTTGATCATTATACATGAAGAAATAACCAATTTCATCGTTTGGTTTATGTTTTACACGCGTTTTAAATTTTATTGCCGAAATCGCTTTTTCTCGCCGAGATAAGCACGTTTTCTGAAATGCCGCTCTCCCGTCACTCTGGTTAAAGTGTTATGAAAAAAAAGGCTGTTGGGGGCTAGGGAGTATCGAGTTGATCATTATACATGAAGAAATAACCAATTTCATCGTTTGGTTTATGTTTTACACGCGTTTTAAATTTTATTGCCGAAATCGCTTTTTCTCGCCGAGATAAGCACGTTTTCTGAAATGCCGCTCTCCCGTCACTCTGGTTAAAGTGTTATGAAAAAAAAGGCTGTTGGGGGCTAGGGAGTATCGAGTTGATCATTATACATGAAGAAATAACCAATTTCATCGTTTGGTTTATGTTTTACACGCGTTTTAAATTTTATTGCCGAAATCGCTTTTTCTCGCCGAGATAAGCACGTTTTCTGAAATGCCGCTCTCCCGTCACTCTGGTTAAAGTGTTATGAAAAAAAAGGCTGTTGGGGGCTAGGGAGTATCGAGTTGATCATTATACATGAAGAAATAACCAATTTCATCGTTTGGTTTATGTTTTACACGCGTTTTAAATTTTATTGCCGAAATCGCTTTTTCTCGCCGAGATAAGCACGTTTTCTGAAATGCCGCTCTCCCGTCACTCTGGTTAAAGTGTTATGAAAAAAAAGGCTGTTGGGGGCTAGGGAGTATCGAGTTGATCATTATACATGAAGAAATAACCAATTTCATCGTTTGGTTTATGTTTTACACGCGTTTTAAATTTTATTGCCGAAATCGCTTTTTCTCGCCGAGATAAGCACGTTTTCTGAAATGCCGCTCTCCCGTCACTCTGGTTAAAGTGTTATGAAAAAAAAGGCTGTTGGGGGCTAGGGAGTATCGAGTTGATCATTATACATGAAGAAATAACCAATTTCATCGTTTGGTTTATGTTTTACACGCGTTTTAAATTTTATTGCCGAAATCGCTTTTTCTCGCCGAGATAAGCACGTTTTCTGAAATGCCGCTCTCCCGTCACTCTGGTTAAAGTGTTATGAAAAAAAAGGCTGTTGGGGGCTAGGGAGTATCGAGTTGATCATTATACATGAAGAAATAACCAATTTCATCGTTTGGTTTATGTTTTACACGCGTTTTAAATTTTATTGCCGAAATCGCTTTTTCTCGCCGAGATAAGCACGTTTTCTGAAATGCCGCTCTCCCGTCACTCTGGTTAAAGTGTTATGAAAAAAAAGGCTGTTGGGGGCTAGGGAGTATCGAGTTGATCATTATACATGAAGAAATAACCAATTTCATCGTTTGGTTTATGTTTTACACGCGTTTTAAATTTTATTGCCGAAATCGCTTTTTCTCGCCGAGATAAGCACGTTTTCTGAAATGCCGCTCTCCCGTCACTCTGGTTAAAGTGTTATGAAAAAAAAGGCTGTTGGGGGCTAGGGAGTATCGAGTTGATCATTATACATGAAGAAATAACCAATTTTATCGTTTGGTTTATGTTTTACACGCTTTTTAAATTTTATTGCCGAAATCGCTTTTTCTCGCCGAGATAAGCACGTTTTCTGAAATGCCGCTCTCCCGTCACTCTGGTTAAAGTGTTATGAAAAAAAAGGCTGTTGGGGGCTAGGGAGTATCGAGTTGATCATTATACATGAAGAAATAACCAATTTCATCGTTTGGTTTATGTTTTACACGCGTTTTAAATTTTATTGCCGAAATCGCTTTTTCTCGCCGAGATAAGCACGTTTTCTGAAATGCCGCTCTCCCGTCACTCTGGTTAAAGTGTTATGAAAAAAAAGGCTGTTGGGGGCTAGGGAGTATCGAGTTGATCATTATACATGAAGAAATAACCAATTTCATCGTTTGGTTTATGTTTTACACGCGTTTTAAATTTTATTGCCGAAATCGCTTTTTCTCGCCGAGATAAGCACGTTTTCTGAAATGCCGCTCTCCCGTCACTCTGGTTAAAGTGTTATGAAAAAAAAGGCTGTTGGGGGCTAGGGAGTATCGAGTTGATCATTATACATGAAGAAATAACCAATTTCATCGTTTGGTTTATGTTTTACACGCGTTTTAAATTTTATTGCCGAAATCGCTTTTTCTCGCCGAGATAAGCACGTTTTCTGAAATGCCGCTCTCCCGTCACTCTGGTTAAAGTGTTATGAAAAAAAAGGCTGTTGGGGGCTAGGGAGTATCGAGTTGATCATTATACATGAAGAAATAAGCAATTTCATCGTTTGGTTTATGTTTTACACGCGTTTTAAATTTTATTGCCGAAATCGCTTTTTCTCGCCGAGATAAGCACGTTTTCTGAAATGCCGCTCTCCCGTCACTCTGGTTAAAGTGTTATGAAAAAAAAGGCTGTTGGGGGCTAGGGAGTATCGAGTTGATCATTATACATGAAGAAATAACCAATTTCATCGTTTGGTTTATGTTTTACACGCGTTTTAAATTTTATTGCCGAAATCGCTTTTTCTCGCCGAGATAAGCACGTTTTCTGAAATGCCGCTCTCCCGTCACTCTGGTTAAAGTGTTATGAAAAAAAAGGCTGTTGGGGGCTAGGGAGTATCGAGTTGATCATTATACATGAAGAAATAACCAATTTCATCGTTTGGTTTATGTTTTACACGCGTTTTAAATTTTATTGCCGAAATCGCTTTTTCTCGCCGAGATAAGCACGTTTTCTGAAATGCCGCTCTCCCGTCACTCTGGTTAAAGTGTTATGAAAAAAAAGGCTGTTGGGGGCTAGGGAGTATCGAGTTGATCATTATACATGAAGAAATAACCAATTTCATCGTTTGGTTTATGTTTTACACGCGTTTTAAATTTTATTGCCGAAATCGCTTTTTCTCGCCGAGATAAGCACGTTTTCTGAAATGCCGCTCTCCCGTCACTCTGGTTAAAGTGTTATGAAAAAAAAGGCTGTTGGGGGCTAGGGAGTATCGAGTTGATCATTATACATGAAGAAATAACCAATTTCATCGTTTGGTTTATGTTTTACACGCGTTTTAAATTTTATTGCCGAAATCGCTTTTTCTCGCCGAGATAAGCACGTTTTCTGAAATGCCGCTCTCCCGTCACTCTGGTTAAAGTGTTATGAAAAAAAAAGGCTGTTGGGGGCTAGGGAGTATCGAGTTGATCATTATACATGAAGAAATAACCCATTTCATCGTTTGGTTTATGTTTTACACGCGTTTTAAATTTTATTGCCGAAATCGCTTTTTCTCGCCGAGATAAGCACGTTTTCTGAAATGCCGCTCTCCCGTCACTCTGGTTAAAGTGTTATGAAAAAAAAGGCTGTTGGGGGCTAGGGAGTATCGAGTTGATCATTATACATGAAGAAATAAGCAATTTCATCGTTTGGTTTATGTTTTACACGCGTTTTAAATTTTATTGCCGAAATCGCTTTTTCTCGCCGAGATAAGCACGTTTTCTGAAATGCCGCTCTCCCGTCACTCTGGTTAAAGTGTTATGAAAAAAAAGGCTGTTGGGGGCTAGGGAGTATCGAGTTGATCATTATACATGAAGAAATAACCAATTTCATCGTTTGGTTTATGTTTTACACGCGTTTTAAATTTTATTGCCGAAATCGCTTTTTCTCGCCGAGATAAGCACGTTTTCTGAAATGCCGCTCTCCCGTCACTCTGGTTAAAGTGTTATGAAAAAAAAGGCTGTTGGGGGCTAGGGAGTATCGAGTTGATCATTATACATGAAGAAATAACCAATTTCATCGTTTGGTTTATGTTTTACACGCGTTTTAAATTTTATTGCCGAAATCGCTTTTTCTCGCCGAGATAAGCACGTTTTCTGAAATGCCGCTCTCCCGTCACTCTGGTTAAAGTGTTATGAAAAAAAAGGCTGTTGGGGGCTAGGGAGTATCGAGTTGATCATTATACATGAAGAAATAACCAATTTCATCGTTTGGTTTATGTTTTACACGCGTTTTAAATTTTATTGCCGAAATCGCTTTTTCTCGCCGAGATAAGCACGTTTTCTGAAATGCCGCTCTCCCGTCACTCTGGTTAAAGTGTTATGAAAAAAAAGGCTGTTGGGGGCTAGGGAGTATCGAGTTGATCATTATACATGAAGAAATAACCAATTTCATCGTTTGGTTTATGTTTTACACGCGTTTTAAATTTTATTGCCGAAATCGCTTTTTCTCGCCGAGATAAGCACGTTTTCTGAAATGCCGCTCTCCCGTCACTCTGGTTAAAGTGTTATGAAAAAAAAGGCTGTTGGGGGCTAGGGAGTATCGAGTTGATCATTATACATGAAGAAATAACCAATTTCATCGTTTGGTTTATGTTTTACACGCGTTTTAAATTTTATTGCCGAAATCGCTTTTTCTCGCCGAGATAAGCACGTTTTCTGAAATGCCGCTCTCCCGTCACTCTGGTTAAAGTGTTATGAAAAAAAAGGCTGTTGGGGGCTAGGGAGTATCGAGTTGATCATTATACATGAAGAAATAACCAATTTCATCGTTTGGTTTATGTTTTACACGCGTTTTAAATTTTATTGCCGAAATCGCTTTTTCTCGCCGAGATAAGCACGTTTTCTGAAATGCCGCTCTCCCGTCACTCTGGTTAAAGTGTTATGAAAAAAAAGGCTGTTGGGGGCTAGGGAGTATCGAGTTGATCATTATACATGAAGAAATAACCAATTTCATCGTTTGGTTTATGTTTTACACGCGTTTTAAATTTTATTGCCGAAATCGCTTTTTCTCGCCGAGATAAGCACGTTTTCTGAAATGCCGCTCTCCCGTCACTCTGGTTAAAGTGTTATGAAAAAAAAGGCTGTTGGGGGCTAGGGAGTATCGAGTTGATCATTATACATGAAGAAATAACCAATTTCATCGTTTGGTTTATGTTTTACACGCGTTTTAAATTTTATTGCCGAAATCGCTTTTTCTCGCCGAGATAAGCACGTTTTCTGAAATGCCGCTCTCCCGTCACTCTGGTTAAAGTGTTATGAAAAAAAAGGCTGTTGGGGGCTAGGGAGTATCGAGTTGATCATTATACATGAAGAAATAACCAATTTCATCGTTTGGTTTATGTTTTACACGCGTTTTAAATTTTATTGCCGAAATCGCTTTTTCTCGCCGAGATAAGCACGTTTTCTGAAATGCCGCTCTCCCGTCACTCTGGTTAAAGTGTTATGAAAAAAAAGGCTGTTGGGGGCTAGGGAGTATCGAGTTGATCATTATACATGAAGAAATAACCAATTTCATCGTTTGGTTTATGTTTTACACGCGTTTTAAATTTTATTGCCGAAATCGCTTTTTCTCGCCGAGATAAGCACGTTTTCTGAAATGCCGCTCTCCCGTCACTCTGGTTAAAGTGTTATGAAAAAAAAGGCTGTTGGGGGCTAGGGAGTATCGAGTTGATCATTATACATGAAGAAATAACCAATTTCATCGTTTGGTTTATGTTTTACACGCGTTTTAAATTTTATTGCCGAAATCGCTTTTTCTCGCCGAGATAAGCACGTTTTCTGAAATGCCGCTCTCCCGTCACTCTGGTTAAAGTGTTATGAAAAAAAAGGCTGTTGGGGGCTAGGGAGTATCGAGTTGATCATTATACATGAAGAAATAACCAATTTCATCGTTTGGTTTATGTTTTACACGCGTTTTAAATTTTATTGCCGAAATCGCTTTTTCTCGCCGAGATAAGCACGTTTTCTGAAATGCCGCTCTCCCGTCACTCTGGTTAAAGTGTTATGAAAAAAAAGGCTGTTGGGGGCTAGGGAGTATCGAGTTGATCATTATACATGAAGAAATAACCAATTTCATCGTTTGGTTTATGTTTTACACGCGTTTTAAATTTTATTGCCGAAATCGCTTTTTCTCGCCGAGATAAGCACGTTTTCTGAAATGCCGCTCTCCCGTCACTCTGGTTAAAGTGTTATGAAAAAAAAGGCTGTTGGGGGCTAGGGAGTATCGAGTTGATCATTATACATGAAGAAATAACCAATTTCATCGTTTGGTTTATGTTTTACACGCGTTTTAAATTTTATTGCCGAAATCGCTTTTTCTCGCCGAGATAAGCACGTTTTCTGAAATGCCGCTCTCCCGTCACTCTGGTTAAAGTGTTATGAAAAAAAAGGCTGTTGGGGGCTAGGGAGTATCGAGTTGATCATTATACATGAAGAAATAACCAATTTCATCGTTTGGTTTATGTTTTACACGCGTTTTAAATTTTATTGCCGAAATCGCTTTTTCTCGCCGAGATAAGCACGTTTTCTGAAATGCCGCTCTCCCGTCACTCTGGTTAAAGTGTTATGAAAAAAAAGGCTGTTGGGGGCTAGGGAGTATCGAGTTGATCATTATACATGAAGAAATAACCAATTTCATCGTTTGGTTTATGTTTTACACGCGTTTTAAATTTTATTGCCGAAATCGCTTTTTCTCGCCGAGATAAGCACGTTTTCTGAAATGCCGCTCTCCCGTCACTCTGGTTAAAGTGTTATGAAAAAAAAGGCTGTTGGGGGCTAGGGAGTATCGAGTTGATCATTATACATGAAGAAATAACCAATTTCATCGTTTGGTTTATGTTTTACACGCGTTTTAAATTTTATTGCCGAAATCGCTTTTTCTCGCCGAGATAAGCACGTTTTCTGAAATGCCGCTCTCCCGTCACTCTGGTTAAAGTGTTATGAAAAAAAAGGCTGTTGGGGGCTAGGGAGTATCGAGTTTCATTATACATGAAGAAATAACCAATTTCATCGTTTGGTTTATGTTTTACACGCGTTTTAAATTTTATTGCCGAAATCGCTTTTTCTCGCCGAGATAAGCACGTTTTCTGAAATGCCGCTCTCCCGTCACTCTGGTTAAAGTGTTATGAAAAAAAAGGCTGTTGGGGGCTAGGGAGTATCGAGTTGATCATTATACATGAAGAAATAACCAATTTCATCGTTTGGTTTATGTTTTACACGCGTTTTAAATTTTATTGCCGAAATCGCTTTTTCTCGCCGAGATAAGCACGTTTTCTGAAATGCCGCTCTCCCGTCACTCTGGTTAAAGTGTTATGAAAAAAAAGGCTGTTGGGGGCTAGGGAGTATCGAGTTGATCATTATACATGAAGAAATAACCAATTTCATCGTTTGGTTTATGTTTTACACGCGTTTTAAATTTTATTGCCGAAATCGCTTTTTCTCGCCGAGATAAGCACGTTTTCTGAAATGCCGCTCTCCCGTCACTCTGGTTAAAGTGTTATGAAAAAAAAGGCTGTTGGGGGCTAGGGAGTATCGAGTTGATCATTATACATGAAGAAATAACCAATTTCATCGTTTGGTTTATGTTTTACACGCGTTTTAAATTTTATTGCCGAAATCGCTTTTTCTCGCCGAGATAAGCACGTTTTCTGAAATGCCGCTCTCCCGTCACTCTGGTTAAAGTGTTATGAAAAAAAAGGCTGTTGGGGGCTAGGGAGTATCGAGTTGATCATTATACATGAAGAAATAACCAATTTCATCGTTTGGTTTATGTTTTACACGCGTTTTAAATTTTATTGCCGAAATCGCTTTTTCTCGCCGAGATAAGCACGTTTTCTGAAATGCCGCTCTCCCGTCACTCTGGTTAAAGTGTTATGAAAAAAAAGGCTGTTGGGGGCTAGGGAGTATCGAGTTGATCATTATACATGAAGAAATAACCAATTTCATCGTTTGGTTTATGTTTTACACGCGTTTTAAATTTTATTGCCGAAATCGCTTTTTCTCGCCGAGATAAGCACGTTTTCTGAAATGCCGCTCTCCCGTCACTCTGGTTAAAGTGTTATGAAAAAAAAGGCTGTTGGGGGCTAGGGAGTATCGAGTTGATCATTATACATGAAGAAATAACCAATTTCATCGTTTGGTTTATGTTTTACACGCGTTTTAAATTTTATTGCCGAAATCGCTTTTTCTCGCCGAGATAAGCACGTTTTCTGAAATGCCGCTCTCCCGTCACTCTGGTTAAAGTGTTATGAAAAAAAAGGCTGTTGGGGGCTAGGGAGTATCGAGTTGATCATTATACATGAAGAAATAACCAATTTCATCGTTTGGTTTATGTTTTACACGCGTTTTAAATTTTATTGCCGAAATCGCTTTTTCTCGCCGAGATAAGCACGTTTTCTGAAATGCCGCTCTCCCGTCACTCTGGTTAAAGTGTTATGAAAAAAAAGGCTGTTGGGGGCTAGGGAGTATCGAGTTGATCATTATACATGAAGAAATAACCAATTTCATCGTTTGGTTTATGTTTTACACGCGTTTTAAATTTTATTGCCGAAATCGCTTTTTCTCGCCGAGATAAGCACGTTTTCTGAAATGCCGCTCTCCCGTCACTCTGGTTAAAGTGTTATGAAAAAAAAGGCTGTTGGGGGCTAGGGAGTATCGAGTTGATCATTATACATGAAGAAATAACCAATTTCATCGTTTGGTTTATGTTTTACACGCGTTTTAAATTTTATTGCCGAAATCGCTTTTTCTCGCCGAGATAAGCACGTTTTCTGAAATGCCGCTCTCCCGTCACTCTGGTTAAAGTGTTATGAAAAAAAAGGCTGTTGGGGGCTAGGGAGTATCGAGTTGATCATTATACATGAAGAAATAACCAATTTCATCGTTTGGTTTATGTTTTACACGCGTTTTAAATTTTATTGCCGAAATCGCTTTTTCTCGCCGAGATAAGCACGTTTTCTGAAATGCCGCTCTCCCGTCACTCTGGTTAAAGTGTTATGAAAAAAAAGGCTGTTGGGGGCTAGGGAGTATCGAGTTGATCATTATACATGAAGAAATAACCAATTTCATCGTTTGGTTTATGTTTTACACGCGTTTTAAATTTTATTGCCGAAATCGCTTTTTCTCGCCGAGATAAGCACGTTTTCTGAAATGCCGCTCTCCCGTCACTCTGGTTAAAGTGTTATGAAAAAAAAGGCTGTTGGGGGCTAGGGGGAGTATCGAGTTGATCATTATACATGAAGAAATAACCAATTTCATCGTTTGGTTTATGTTTTACACGCGTTTTAAATTTTATTGCCGAAATCGCTTTTTCTCGCCGAGATAAGCACGTTTTCTGAAATGCCGCTCTCCCGTCACTCTGGTTAAAGTGTTATGAAAAAAAAGGCTGTTGGGGGCTAGGGAGTATCGAGTTGATCATTATACATGAAGAAATAACCAATTTCATCGTTTGGTTTATGTTTTACACGCGTTTTAAATTTTATTGCCGAAATCGCTTTTTCTCGCCGAGATAAGCACGTTTTCTGAAATGCCGCTCTCCCGTCACTCTGGTTAAAGTGTTATGAAAAAAAAGGCTGTTGGGGGCTAGGGAGTATCGAGTTGATCATTATACATGAAGAAATAACCAATTTCATCGTTTGGTTTATGTTTTACACGCGTTTTAAATTTTATTGCCGAAATCGCTTTTTCTCGCCGAGATAAGCACGTTTTCTGAAATGCCGCTCTCCCGTCACTCTGGTTAAAGTGTTATGAAAAAAAAGGCTGTTGGGGGCTAGGGAGTATCGAGTTGATCATTATACATGAAGAAATAACCAATTTCATCGTTTGGTTTATGTTTTACACGCGTTTTAAATTTTATTGCCGAAATCGCTTTTTCTCGCCGAGATAAGCACGTTTTCTGAAATGCCGCTCTCCCGTCACTCTGGTTAAAGTGTTATGAAAAAAAAGGCTGTTGGGGGCTAGGGAGTATCGAGTTGATCATTATACATGAAGAAATAACCAATTTCATCGTTTGGTTTATGTTTTACACGCGTTTTAAATTTTATTGCCGAAATCGCTTTTTCTCGCCGAGATAAGCACGTTTTCTGAAATGCCGCTCTCCCGTCACTCTGGTTAAAGTGTTATGAAAAAAAAGGCTGTTGGGGGCTAGGGAGTATCGAGTTGATCATTATACATGAAGAAATAACCAATTTCATCGTTTGGTTTATGTTTTACACGCGTTTTAAATTTTATTGCCGAAATCGCTTTTTCTCGCCGAGATAAGCACGTTTTCTGAAATGCCGCTCTCCCGTCACTCTGGTTAAAGTGTTATGAAAAAAAAGGCTGTTGGGGGCTAGGGAGTATCGAGTTGATCATTATACATGAAGAAATAACCAATTTCATCGTTTGGTTTATGTTTTACACGCGTTTTAAATTTTATTGCCGAAATCGCTTTTTCTCGCCGAGATAAGCACGTTTTCTGAAATGCCGCTCTCCCGTCACTCTGGTTAAAGTGTTATGAAAAAAAAGGCTGTTGGGGGCTAGGGAGTATCGAGTTGATCATTATACATGAAGAAATAACCAATTTCATCGTTTGGTTTATGTTTTACACGCGTTTTAAATTTTATTGCCGAAATCGCTTTTTCTCGCCGAGATAAGCACGTTTTCTGAAATGCCGCTCTCCCGTCACTCTGGTTAAAGTGTTATGAAAAAAAAGGCTGTTGGGGGCTAGGGAGTATCGAGTTGATCATTATACATGAAGAAATAACCAATTTCATCGTTTGGTTTATGTTTTACACGCGTTTTAAATTTTATTGCCGAAATCGCTTTTTCTCGCCGAGATAAGCACGTTTTCTGAAATGCCGCTCTCCCGTCACTCTGGTTAAAGTGTTATGAAAAAAAAGGCTGTTGGGGGCTAGGGAGTATCGAGTTGATCATTATACATGAAGAAATAACCAATTTCATCGTTTGGTTTATGTTTTACACGCGTTTTAAATTTTATTGCCGAAATCGCTTTTTCTCGCCGAGATAAGCACGTTTTCTGAAATGCCGCTCTCCCGTCACTCTGGTTAAAGTGTTATGAAAAAAAAGGCTGTTGGGGGCTAGGGAGTATCGAGTTGATCATTATACATGAAGAAATAACCAATTTCATCGTTTGGTTTATGTTTTACACGCGTTTTAAATTTTATTGCCGAAATCGCTTTTTCTCGCCGAGATAAGCACGTTTTCTGAAATGCCGCTCTCCCGTCACTCTGGTTAAAGTGTTATGAAAAAAAAGGCTGTTGGGGGCTAGGGAGTATCGAGTTGATCATTATACATGAAGAAATAACCAATTTCATCGTTTGGTTTATGTTTTACACGCGTTTTAAATTTTATTGCCGAAATCGCTTTTTCTCGCCGAGATAAGCACGTTTTCTGAAATGCCGCTCTCCCGTCACTCTGGTTAAAGTGTTATGAAAAAAAAGGCTGTTGGGGGCTAGGGAGTATCGAGTTGATCATTATACATGAAGAAATAACCAATTTCATCGTTTGGTTTATGTTTTACACGCGTTTTAAATTTTATTGCCGAAATCGCTTTTTCTCGCCGAGATAAGCACGTTTTCTGAAATGCCGCTCTCCCGTCACTCTCGGTTAAAGTGTTATGAAAAAAAAGGCTGTTGGGGGCTAGGGAGTATCGAGTTGATCATTATACATGAAGAAATAACCAATTTCATCGTTTGGTTTATGTTTTACACGCGTTTTAAATTTTATTGCCGAAATCGCTTTTTCTCGCCGAGATAAGCACGTTTTCTGAAATGCCGCTCTCCCGTCACTCTGGTTAAAGTGTTATGAAAAAAAAGGCTGTTGGGGGCTAGGGAGTATCGAGTTGATCATTATACATGAAGAAATAACCAATTTCATCGTTTGGTTTATGTTTTACACGCGTTTTAAATTTTATTGCCGAAATCGCTTTTTCTCGCCGAGATAAGCACGTTTTCTGAAATGCCGCTCTCCCGTCACTCTGGTTAAAGTGTTATGAAAAAAAAGGCTGTTGGGGGCTAGGGAGTATCGAGTTGATCATTATACATGAAGAAATAACCAATTTCATCGTTTGGTTTATGTTTTACACGCGTTTTAAATTTTATTGCCGAAATCGCTTTTTCTCGCCGAGATAAGCACGTTTTCTGAAATGCCGCTCTCCCGTCACTCTGGTTAAAGTGTTATGAAAAAAAAGGCTGTTGGGGGCTAGGGAGTATCGAGTTGATCATTATACATGAAGAAATAACCAATTTCATCGTTTGGTTTATGTTTTACACGCGTTTTAAATTTTATTGCCGAAATCGCTTTTTCTCGCCGAGATAAGCACGTTTTCTGAAATGCCGCTCTCCCGTCACTCTGGTTAAAGTGTTATGAAAAAAAGGCTGTTGGGGGCTAGGGAGTATCGAGTTGATCATTATACATGAAGAAATAACCAATTTCATCGTTTGGTTTATGTTTTACACGCGTTTTAAATTTTATTGCCGAAATCGCTTTTTCTCGCCGAGATAAGCACGTTTTCTGAAATGCCGCTCTCCCGTCACTCTGGTTAAAGTGTTATGAAAAAAAAGGCTGTTGGGGGCTAGGGAGTATCGAGTTGATCATTATACATGAAGAAATAACCAATTTCATCGTTTGGTTTATGTTTTACACGCGTTTTAAATTTTATTGCCGAAATCGCTTTTTCTCGCCGAGATAAGCACGTTTTCTGAAATGCCGCTCTCCCGTCACTCTGGTTAAAGTGTTATGAAAAAAAAGGCTGTTGGGGGCTAGGGAGTATCGAGTTGATCATTATACATGAAGAAATAACCAATTTCATCGTTTGGTTTATGTTTTACACGCGTTTTAAATTTTATTGCCGAAATCGCTTTTTCTCGCCGAGATAAGCACGTTTTCTGAAATGCCGCTCTCCCGTCACTCTGGTTAAAGTGTTGTGAAAAAAAAGGCTGTTGGGGGCTAGGGAGTATCGAGTTGATCATTATACATGAAGAAATAACCAATTTCATCGTTTGGTTTATGTTTTACACGCGTTTTAAATTTTATTGCCGAAATCGCTTTTTCTCGCCGAGATAAGCACGTTTTCTGAAATGCCGCTCTCCCGTCACTCTGGTTAAAGTGTTATGAAAAAAAAAGGCTGTTGGGGGCTAGGGAGTATCGAGTTGATCATTATACATGAAGAAATAACCAATTTCATCGTTTGGTTTATGTTTTACACGCGTTTTAAATTTTATTGCCGAAATCGCTTTTTCTCGCCGAGATAAGCACGTTTTCTGAAATGCCGCTCTCCCGTCACTCTGGTTAAAGTGTTATGAAAAAAAAGGCTGTTGGGGGCTAGGGAGTATCGAGTTGATCATTATACATGAAGAAATAACCAATTTCATCGTTTGGTTTATGTTTTACACGCGTTTTAAATTTTATTGCCGAAATCGCTTTTTCTCGCCGAGATAAGCACGTTTTCTGAAATGCCGCTCTCCCGTCACTCTGGTTAAAGTGTTATGAAAAAAAAGGCTGTTGGGGGCTAGGGAGTATCGAGTTGATCATTATACATGAAGAAATAACCAATTTCATCGTTTGGTTTACGTTTTACACGCGTTTTAAATTTTATTGCCGAAATCGCTTTTTCTCGCCGAGATAAGCACGTTTTCTGAAATGCCGCTCTCCCGTCACTCTGGTTAAAGTGTTATGAAAAAAAAGGCTGTTGGGGGCTAGGGAGTATCGAGTTGATCATTATACATGAAGAAATAACCAATTTCATCGTTTGGTTTATGTTTTACACGCGTTTTAAATTTTATTGCCGAAATCGCTTTTTCTCGCCGAGATAAGCACGTTTTCTGAAATGCCGCTCTCCCGTCACTCTGGTTAAAGTGTTATGAAAAAAAAGGCTGTTGGGGGCTAGGGAGTATCGAGTTGATCATTATACATGAAGAAATAACCAATTTCATCGTTTGGTTTATGTTTTACACGCGTTTTAAATGTTATTGCCGAAATCGCTTTTTCTCGCCGAGATAAGCACGTTTTCTGAAATGCCGCTCTCCCGTCACTCTGGTTAAAGTGTTATGAAAAAAAAGGCTGTTGGGGGCTAGGGAGTATCGAGTTGATCATTATACATGAAGAAATAACCAATTTCATCGTTTGGTTTATGTTTTACACGCGTTTTAAATTTTATTGCCGAAATCGCTTTTTCTCGCCGAGATAAGCACGTTTTCTGAAATGCCGCTCTTCCGTCACTCTGGTTAAAGTGTTATGAAAAAAAAGGCTGTTGGGGGCTAGGGAGTATCGAGTTGATCATTATACATGAAGAAATAACCAATTTCATCGTTTGGTTTATGTTTTACACGCGTTTTAAATTTTATTGCCGAAATCGCTTTTTCTCGCCGAGATAAGCACGTTTTCTGAAATGCCGCTCTCCCGTCACTCTGGTTAAAGTGTTATGAAAAAAAAGGCTGTTGGGGGCTAGGGAGTATCGAGTTGATCATTATACATGAAGAAATAACCAATTTCATCGTTTGGTTTATGTTTTACACGCGTTTTAAATTTTATTGCCGAAATCGCTTTTTCTCGCCGAGATAAGCACGTTTTCTGAAATGCCGCTCTCCCGTCACTCTGGTTAAAGTGTTATGAAAAAAAAGGCTGTTGGGGGCTAGGGAGTATCGAGTTGATCATTATACATGAAGAAATAACCAATTTCATCGTTTGGTTTATGTTTTACACGCGTTTTAAATTTTATTGCCGAAATCGCTTTTTCTCGCCGAGATAAGCACGTTTTCTGAAATGCCGCTCTCCCGTCACTCTGGTTAAAGTGGTTTGAAAAAAAAGGCTGTTGGGGGCTAGGGAGTATCGAGTTGATCATTATACATGAAGAAATAACCAATTTCATCGTTTGGTTTATGTTTTACACGCGTTTTAAATTTTATTGCCGAAATCGCTTTTTCTCGCCGAGATAAGCACGTTTTCTGAAATGCCGCTCTCCCGTCACTCTGGTTAAAGTGTTATGAAAAAAAAGGCTGTTGGGGGCTAGGGAGTATCGAGTTGATCATTATACATGAAGAAATAACCAATTTCATCGTTTGATTTATGTTTTACACGCGTTTTAAATTTTATTGCCGAAATCACTTTTTCTCGCCGAGATAAGCACGTTTTCTGAAATGCCGCTCTCCCGTCACTCTGGTTAAAGTGTTATGAAAAAAAAGGCTGTTGGGGGCTAGGGAGTATCGAGTTGATCATTATACATGAAGAAATAACCAATTTCATCGTTTGGTTTATGTTTTACATGCGTTTTAAATTTTATTGCCGAAATCGCTTTTTCTCGCCGAGATAAGCACGTTTTCTGAAATGCCGCTCTCCCGTCACTCTGGTTAAAGTGTTATGGAAAAAAAAGGCTGTTGGGGGCTAGGGAGTATCGAGTTGATCATTATACATGAAGAAATAACCAATTTCATCGTTTGGTTTATGTTTTACACGCGTTTTAAATTTTATTGCCGAAATCGCTTTTTCTCGCCGAGATAAGCACGTTTTCTGAAATGCCGCTCTCCCGTCACTCTGGTTAAAGTGTTATGAAAAAAAAGGCTGTTGGGGGCTAGGGAGTATCGAGTTGATCATTATACATGAAGAAATAACCAATTTCATCGTTTGGTTTATGTTTTACATGCGTTTTAAATTTTATTGCCGAAATCGCTTTTTCTCGCCGAGATAAGCACGTTTTCTGAAATGCCGCTCTCCCGTCACTCTGGTTAAAGTGTTATGAAAAAAAAGGCTGTTGGGGGCTAGGGAGTATCGAGTTGATCATTATACATGAAGAAATAACCAATTTCATCGTTTGGTTTATGTTTTACACGCGTTTTAAATTTTATTGCCGAAATCGCTTTTTCTCGCCGAGATAAGCACGTTTTCTGAAATGCCGCTCTCCCGTCACTCTGGTTAAAGTGTTATGAAAAAAAAGGCTGTTGGGGGCTAGGGAGTATCGAGTTGATCATTATACATGAAGAAATAACCAATTTCATCGTTTGGTTTATGTTTTACACGCGTTTTAAATTTTATTGCCGAAATCGCTTTTTCTCGTCGAGATAAGCACGTTTTCTGAAATGCCGCTCTCCCGTCACTCTGGTTAAAGTGTTATGAAAAAAAAGGCTGTTGGGGGCTAGGGAGTATCGAGTTGATCATTATACATGAAGAAATAACCAATTTCATCGTTTGGTTTATGTTTTACACGCGTTTTAAATTTTATTGCCGAAATCGCTTTTTCTCGCCGAGATAAGCACGTTTTCTGAAATGCCGCTCTCCCGTCACTCTGGTTAAAGTGTTATGAAAAAAAAGGCTGTTGGGGGCTAGGGAGTATCGAGTTGATCATTATACATGAAGAAATAACCAATTTCATCGTTTGGTTTATGTTTTACACGCGTTTTAAATTTTATTGCCGAAATCGCTTTTTCTCGCCGAGATAAGCACGTTTTCTGAAATGCCGCTCTCCCGTCACTCTGGTTAAAGTGGTTTGAAAAAAAAGGCTGTTGGGGGCTAGGGAGTATCGAGTTGATCATTATACATGAAGAAATAACCAATTTCATCGTTTGGTTTATGTTTTACACGCGTTTTAAATTTTATTGCCGAAATCGCTTTTTCTCGCCGAGATAAGCACGTTTTCTGAAATGCCGCTCTCCCGTCACTCTGGTTAAAGTGTTATGAAAAAAAAGGCTGTTGGGGGCTAGGGAGTATCGAGTTGATCATTATACATGAAGAAATAACCAATTTCATCGTTTGATTTATGTTTTACACGCGTTTTAAATTTTATTGCCGAAATCACTTTTTCTCGCCGAGATAAGCACGTTTTCTGAAATGCCGCTCTCCCGTCACTCTGGTTAAAGTGTTATGAAAAAAAAGGCTGTTGGGGGCTAGGGAGTATCGAGTTGATCATTATACATGAAGAAATAACCAATTTCATCGTTTGGTTTATGTTTTACATGCGTTTTAAATTTTATTGCCGAAATCGCTTTTTCTCGCCGAGATAAGCACGTTTTCTGAAATGCCGCTCTCCCGTCACTCTGGTTAAAGTGTTATGGAAAAAAAAGGCTGTTGGGGGCTAGGGAGTATCGAGTTGATCATTATACATGAAGAAATAACCAATTTCATCGTTTGGTTTATGTTTTACACGCGTTTTAAATTTTATTGCCGAAATCGCTTTTTCTCGCCGAGATAAGCACGTTTTCTGAAATGCCGCTCTCCCGTCACTCTGGTTAAAGTGTTATGAAAAAAAAGGCTGTTGGGGGCTAGGGAGTATCGAGTTGATCATTATACATGAAGAAATAACCAATTTCATCGTTTGGTTTATGTTTTACATGCGTTTTAAATTTTATTGCCGAAATCGCTTTTTCTCGCCGAGATAAGCACGTTTTCTGAAATGCCGCTCTCCCGTCACTCTGGTTAAAGTGTTATGAAAAAAAAGGCTGTTGGGGGCTAGGGAGTATCGAGTTGATCATTATACATGAAGAAATAACCAATTTCATCGTTTGGTTTATGTTTTACACGCGTTTTAAATTTTATTGCCGAAATCGCTTTTTCTCGCCGAGATAAGCACGTTTTCTGAAATGCCGCTCTCCCGTCACTCTGGTTAAAGTGTTATGAAAAAAAAGGCTGTTGGGGGCTAGGGAGTATCGAGTTGATCATTATACATGAAGAAATAACCAATTTCATCGTTTGGTTTATGTTTTACACGCGTTTTAAATTTTATTGCCGAAATCGCTTTTTCTCGCCGAGATAAGCACGTTTTCTGAAATGCCGCTCTCCCGTCACTCTGGTTAAAGTGTTATGAAAAAAAAGGCTGTTGGGGGTTAGGGAGTATCGAGTTGATCATTATACATGAAGAAATAACCAATTTCATCGTTTAGTTTATGTTTTACACGCGTTTTAAATTTTATTGCCGAAATCGCTTTTTCTCGCCGAGATAAGCACGTTTTCTGAAATGCCGCTCTCCCGTCACTCTGGTTAAAGTGTTATGAAAAAAGAAGGCTGTTGGGGGCTAGGGAGTATCGAGTTGATCATTATACATGAAGAAATAACCAATTTCATCGTTTGGTTTATGTTTTACACGCGTTTTAAATTTTATTGCCGAAATCGCTTTTTCTCGCCGAGATAAGCACGTTTTCTGAAATGCCGCTCTCCCGTCACTCTGGTTAAAGTGTTATGAAAAAAAAGGCTGTTGGGGGCTAGGGAGTATCGAGTTGATCATTATACATGAAGAAATAACCAATTTCATCGTTTGGTTTATGTTTTACACGCGTTTTAAATTTTATTGCCGAAATCGCTTTTTCTCGCCGAGATAAGCACGTTTTCTGAAATGCCGCTCTCCCGTCACTCTGGTTAAAGTGTTATGAAAAAAAAGGCTGTTGGGGGCTAGGGAGTATCGAGTTGATCATTATACATGAAGAAATAACCAATTTCATCGTTTGGTTTATGTTTTACACGCGTTTTAAATTTTATTGCCGAAATCGCTTTTTCTCGCCGAGATAAGCACGTTTTCTGAAATGCCGCTCTCCCGTCACTCTGGTTAAAGTGTTATGAAAAAAGAAGGCTGTTGGGGGCTAGGGAGTATCGAGTTGATCATTATACATGAAGAAATAACCAATTTCATCGTTTGGTTTATGTTTTACACGCGTTTTAAATTTTATTGCCGAAATCGCTTTTTCTCGCCGAGATAAGCACGTTTTCTGAAATGCCGCTCTCCCGTCACTCTGGTTAAAGTGTTATGAAAAAAAAAGGCTGTTGGGGGCTAGGGAGTATCGAGTTGATCATTATACATGAAGAAATAACCAATTTCATCGTTTGGTTTATGTTTTACACGCGTTTTAAATTTTATTGCCGAAATCGCTTTTTCTCGCCGAGATAAGCACGTTTTCTGAAATGCCGCTCTCCCGTCACTCTGGTTAAAGTGTTATGAAAAAAAAGGCTGTTGGGGGCTAGGGAGTATCGAGTTGATCATTATACATGAAGAAATAACCAATTTCATCGTTTGGTTTATGTTTTACACGCGTTTTAAATTTTATTGCCGAAATCGCTTTTTCTCGCCGAGATAAGCACGTTTTCTGAAATGCCGCTCTCCCGTCACTCTGGTTAAAGTGTTATGAAAAAAAAGGCTGTTGGGGGCTAGGGAGTATCGAGTTGATCATTATACATGATGAAATAACCAATTTCATCGTTTGGTTTATGTTTTACACGCGTTTTAAATTTTATTGCCGAAATCGCTTTTTCTCGCCGAGATAAGCACGTTTTCTGAAATGCCGCTCTCCCGTCACTCTGGTTAAAGTGTTATGAAAAAAAAGGCTGTTGGGGGCTAGGGAGTATCGAGTTGATCATTATACATGAAGAAATAACCAATTTCATCGTTTGGTTTATGTTTTACACGCGTTTTAAATTTTATTGCCGAAATCGCTTTTTCTCGCCGAGATAAGCACGTTTTCTGAAATGCCGCTCTCCCGTCACTCTGGTTAAAGTGTTATGAAAAAAAAGGCTGTTGGGGGCTAGGGAGTATCGAGTTGATCATTATACATGAAGAAATAACCAATTTCATCGTTTGGTTTATGTTTTACACGCGTTTTAAATTTTATTGCCGAAATCGCTTTTTCTCGCCGAGATAAGCACGTTTTCTGAAATGCCGCTCTCCCGTCACTCTGGTTAAAGTGTTATGAAAAAAAAGGCTGTTGGGGGCTAGGGAGTATCGAGTTGATCATTATACATGAAGAAATAACCAATTTCATCGTTTGGTTTATGTTTTACACGCGTTTTAAATTTTATTGCCGAAATCGCTTTTTCTCGTCGAGATAAGCACGTTTTCTGAAATGCCGCTCTCCCGTCACTCTGGTTAAAGTGTTATGAAAAAAAAGGCTGTTGGGGGCTAGGGAGTATCGAGTTGATCATTATACATGAAGAAATAACCAATTTCATCGTTTGGTTTATGTTTTACACGCGTTTTAAATTTTATTGCCGAAATCGCTTTTTCTCGCCGAGATAAGCACGTTTTCTGAAATGCCGCTCTCCCGTCACTCTGGTTAAAGTGTTATGAAAAAAAAGGCTGTTGGGGGCTAGGGAGTATCGAGTTGATCATTATACATGAAGAAATAACCAATTTCATCGTTTGGTTTATGTTTTACACGCGTTTTAAATTTTATTGCCGAAATCGCTTTTTCTCGCCGAGATAAGCACGTTTTCTGAAATGCCGCTCTCCCGTCACTCTGGTTAAAGTGGTTTGAAAAAAAAGGCTGTTGGGGGCTAGGGAGTATCGAGTTGATCATTATACATGAAGAAATAACCAATTTCATCGTTTGGTTTATGTTTTACACGCGTTTTAAATTTTATTGCCGAAATCGCTTTTTCTCGCCGAGATAAGCACGTTTTCTGAAATGCCGCTCTCCCGTCACTCTGGTTAAAGTGTTATGAAAAAAAAGGCTGTTGGGGGCTAGGGAGTATCGAGTTGATCATTATACATGAAGAAATAACCAATTTCATCGTTTGATTTATGTTTTACACGCGTTTTAAATTTTATTGCCGAAATCACTTTTTCTCGCCGAGATAAGCACGTTTTCTGAAATGCCGCTCTCCCGTCACTCTGGTTAAAGTGTTATGAAAAAAAAGGCTGTTGGGGGCTAGGGAGTATCGAGTTGATCATTATACATGAAGAAATAACCAATTTAATCGTTTGGCTTATGTTTTACACGATGCTGAGCTCCAGCTGGAAGTGTAAAAAGAACCGGGCTGGTTAAAAAAAGAACTGGGCGACCCGGTAAAATTGCTTAGCCGGGGCTCTGGAAGCCTAACACGGCGTGATCTTGTCCAAAAAGCCGCTGCTGAGCTCCAGCTGGAAGTGTAAAAAGAACCGGGCTGGTTAAAAAAAAGAACCCGGCGACCCGGTAAAATTGCTTAGCCGGGGCTCTGGAAGCCTAACACGGCGTGATCTTGTCCAAAAAGCCGCTGCTGAGCTCCAGCTGGAAGTGTAAAAAGAACCGGGCTGGTTAAAAAAAAGAACCGGGCGGCCCGGTAAAATTGCTTAGCCGGGGCTCTGGAAGCCTAACCCGGCGTGATACTGTGCAAAAAGCCGCTGCTGAGCTCCAGCTGGAAGTGTAAAAAAAACCGGGCTGGTTAAAAAAAAGAACCGGGCGACCCTGTAAAATTGCTTAGCCGGGGCTCTGGAAGCCTAACACGGCGTGATCTTGTCCAAAAACCCGCTGCTGAGCTCCAGCTGGAAGTGTAAAAAGAACCGGGCTGGTTAAAAAAAAGAACCGGGCGGGCCGGTAAAATTGCTTAGCCGGGGCTCTGGAAGCCTAACACGGCGTGATCTTGTCCAAAAAGCCGCTCGTGAGCTCCAGCTGGAAGTGTAAAAAGAACCGGGCTGGTTCAAAAAAAGAACCGGGCGGCCCGGTAGAATTGCTTAGCCGAGGTCCTGGAAGCCTAACCCGGCGTGATCTTGCGCAAAAAGCCGCTGCTGAGCTCCAGCTGGAAGTGTAAAAAGAACCGGGCTGGTTCAAAAAAAGAACCGGGCGGCCCGGTAAAATTGCTTAGCCGGGGTCCTGGAAGCCTAACGCGGCGTGATCTTGCCCGAAAGTCGGCCTCTATACTTCCATATTAGGTACCAGGCGCTCAGAGCCAACTTGGCAAAAATTTTCTAAGTGCCCACGGCTCTGCGGGGATTGTGCGTCCGACCCGCGCCGGTTCTCCAGCCGGCCTAAAATAACGCAAAACCAGCCTCTCCCCCTGGAGCTCACAGCCAAAGGCGAAACTTTTCTAAGTGCCTACGGCTCTGCGGGCTTTTGAGTCCGCCCCGCGCCGGTTCGTCGGTCGGCCTCAAAAAGCGAAAAATCAGCCTCTCTCCCTGGAGCTCGACTCGAGTTGATCATTATACATGAAGAAATAACCAATTTCATCGTTTGGTTTATGTTTTACACGCGTTTTAAATTTTATTGCCGAAATCGCTTTTTCTCGCCGAGATAAGCACGTTTTCTGAAATGCCGCTCTCCCGTCACTCTGGTTAAAGTGTTATGAAAAAAAAGGCTGTTGGGGGCTAGGGAGTATCGAGTTGATCATTATACATGAAGAAATAACCAATTTCATCGTTTGGTTTATGTTTTACACGCGTTTTAAATTTTATTGCCGAAATCGCTTTTTCTCGCCGAGATAAGCACGTTTTCTGAAATGCCGCTCTCCCGTCACTCTGGTTAAAGTGTTATGAAAAAAAAGGCTGTTGGGGGCTAGGGAGTATCGAGTTGATTATTAAACATGAAGAAATAACCAATTTCATCGTTTGGTTTATGTTTTACACGCGTTTTAAATTTTATTGCCGAAATCGCTTTTTCTCGCCGAGATAAGCACGTTTTCTGAAATGCCGTTCTCCCGTCACTCTGGTTAAAGTGTTATGAAAAAAAAGGCTGTTGGGGGCTAGGGAGTATCGAGTTGATCATTATACATGAAGAAATAACCAATTTCATCGTTTGGTTTATGTTTTACACGCGTTTTAAATTTTATTGCCGAAATCGCTTTTTCTCGCCGAGATAAGCACGTTTTCTGAAATGCCGCTCTCCCGTCACTCTGGTTAAAGTGTTATGAAAAAAAAGGCTGTTGGGGGCTAGGGAGTATCGAGTTGATCATTATACATGAAGAAATAACCAATTTCATCGTTTGGTTTATGTTTTACACGCGTTTTAAATTTTATTGCCGAAATCGCTTTTTCTCGCCGAGATAAGCACGTTTTCTGAAATGCCGCTCTCCCGTCACTCTGGTTAAAGTGTTATGAAAAAAAAGGCTGTTGGGGGCTAGGGAGTATCGAGTTGATCATTATACATGAAGACATAACCAATTTCATCGTTTGGTTTATGTTTTACACGCGTTTTAAATTTTATTGCCGAAATCGCTTTTTCTCGCCGAGATAAGCACGTTTTCTGAAATGCCGCTCTCCCGTCACTCTGGTTAAAGTGTTATGAAAAAAAAGGCTGTTGGGGGCTAGGGAGTATCGAGTTGATCATTATACATGAAGAAATAACCAATTTCATCGTTTGGTTTATGTTTTACACGCGTTTTAAATTTTATTGCCGAAATCGCTTTTTCTCGCCGAGATAAGCACGTTTTCTGAAATGCCGCTCTCCCGTCACTCTGGTTAAAGTGGTTTGAAAAAAAAGGCTGTTGGGGGCTAGGGAGTATCGAGTTGATCATTATACATGAAGAAATAACCAATTTCATCGTTTGGTTTATGTTTTACACGCGTTTTAAATTTTATTGCCGAAATCGCTTTTTCTCGCCGAGATAAGCACGTTTTCTGAAATGCCGCTCTCCCGTCACTCTGGTTAAAGTGTTATGAAAAAAAAGGCTGTTGGGGGCTAGGGAGTATCGAGTTGATCATTATACATGAAGAAATAACCAATTTCATCGTTTGATTTATGTTTTACACGCGTTTTAAATTTTATTGCCGAAATCACTTTTTCTCGCCGAGATAAGCACGTTTTCTGAAATGCCGCTCTCCCGTCACTCTGGTTAAAGTGTTATGAAAAAAAAGGCTGTTGGGGGCTAGGGAGTATCGAGTTGATCATTATACATGAAGAAATAACCAATTTCATCGTTTGGTTTATGTTTTACACGCGTTTTAAATTTTATTGCCGAAATCGCTTTTTCTCGCCGAGATAAGCACGTTTTCTGAAATGCCGCTCTCCCGTCACTCTGGTTAAAGTGTTATGAAAAAAAAGGCTGTTGGGGGCTAGGGAGTATCGAGTTGATCATTATACATGAAGAAATAACCAATTTCATCGTTTGGTTTATGTTTTACACGCGTTTTAAATTTTATTGCCGAAATCGCTTTTTCTCGCCGAGATAAGCACGTTTTCTGAAATGCCGCTCTCCCGTCACTCTGGTTAAAGTGTTATGAAAAAAAAGGCTGTTGGGGGCTAGGGAGTATCGAGTTGATCATTATACATGAAGAAATAACCAATTTCATCGTTTGGTTTATGTTTTACACGCGTTTTAAATTTTATTGCCGAAATCGCTTTTTCTCGCCGAGATAAGCACGTTTTCTGAAATGCCGCTCTCCCGTCACTCTGGTTAAAGTGTTATGAAAAAAAAGGCTGTTGGGGGCTAGGGAGTATCGAGTTGATCATTATACATGAAGAAATAACCAATTTCATCGTTTGGTTTATGTTTTACACGCGTTTTAAATTTTATTGCCGAAATCGCTTTTTCTCGCCGAGATAAGCACGTTTTCTGAAATGCCGCTCTCCCGTCACTCTGGTTAAAGTGTTATGAAAAAAAAGGCTGTTGGGGGCTAGGGAGTATCGAGTTGATCATTATACATGAAGAAATAACCAATTTCATCGTTTGGTTTATGTTTTACACGCGTTTTAAATTGTATTGCCGAAATCGCTTTTTCTCGCCGAGATAAGCACGTTTTCTGAAATGCCGCTCTCCCGTCACTCTGGTTAAAGTGTTATGAAAAAAAAGGCTGTTGGGGGCTAGGGAGTATCGAGTTGATCATTATACATGAAGAAATAACCAATTTCATCGTTTGGTTTATGTTTTACACGCGTTTTAAATTTTATTGCCGAAATCGCTTTTTCTCGCCGAGATAAGCACGTTTTCTGAAATGCCGCTCTCCCGTCACTCTGGTTAAAGTGTTATGAAAAAAAAGGCTGTTGGGGGCTAGGGAGTATCGAGTTGATCATTATACATGAAGAAATAACCAATTTCATCGTTTGGTTTATGTTTTACACGCGTTTTAAATTTTATTGCCGAAATCGCTTTTTCTCGCCGAGATAAGCACGTTTTCTGAAATGCCGCTCTCCCGTCACTCTGGTTAAAGTGTTATGAAAAAAAAGGCTGTTGGGGGCTAGGGAGTATCGAGTTGATCATTATACATGAAGAAATAACCAATTTCATCGTTTGGTTTATGTTTTACACGCGTTTTAAATTTTATTGCCGAAATCGCTTTTTCTCGCCGAGATAAGCACGTTTTCTGAAATGCCGCTCTCCCGTCACTCTGGTTAAAGTGTTATGAAAAAAAAGGCTGTTGGGGGCTAGGGGGTATCGAGTTGATCATTATACATGAAGAAATAACCAATTTCATCGTTTGGTTTATGTTTTACACGCGTTTTAAATTGTATTGCCGAAATCGCTTTTTCTCGCCGAGATAAGCACATTTTCTGAAATGCCGCTCTCCCGTCACTCTGGTTAAAGTGTTATGAAAAAAAAGGCTGTTGGGGGCTAGGGAGTATCGAGTTGATCATTATACATGAAGAAATAACCAATTTCATCGTTTGGTTTATGTTTTACACGCGTTTTAAATTTTATTGCCGAAATCGCTTTTTCTCGCCGAGATAAGCACGTTTTCTGAAATGCCGCTCTCCCGTCACTCTGGTTAAAGTGTTATGAAAAAAAAGGCTGTTGGGGGCTAGGGAGTATCGAGTTGATCATTATACATGAAGAAATAACCAATTTCATCGTTTGGTTTATGTTTTACACGCGTTTTAAATTTTATTGCCGAAATCGCTTTTTCTCGCCGAGATAAGCACGTTTTCTGAAATGCCGCTCTCCCGTCACTCTGGTTAAAGTGTTATGAAAAAAAAGGCTGTTGGGGGCTAGGGAGTATCGAGTTGATCATTATACATGAAGAAATAACCAATTTCATCGTTTGGTTTATGTTTTACACGCGTTTTAAATTTTATTGCCGAAATCGCTTTTTCTCGCCGAGATAAGCACGTTTTCTGAAATGCCGCTCTCCCGTCACTCTGGTTAAAGTGTTATGAAAAAAAAGGCTGTTGGGGGCTAGGGAGTATCGAGTTGATCATTATACATGAAGAAATAACCAATTTCATCGTTTGGTTTATGTTTTACACGCGTTTTAAATTTTATTGCCGAAATCGCTTTTTCTCGCCGAGATAAGCACGTTTTCTGAAATGCCGCTCTCCCGTAACTCTGGTTAAAGTGTTATGAAAAAAAAGGCTGTTGGGGGCTAGGGAGTATCGAGTTGATCATTATACATGAAGAAATAACCAATTTCATCGTTTGGTTTATGTTTTACACGCGTTTTAAATTTTATTGCCGAAATCGCTTTTTCTCGCCGAGATAAGCACGTTTTCTGAAATGCCGCTCTCCCGTCACTCTGGTTAAAGTGTTATGAAAAAAAAGGCTGTTGGGGGCTAGGGAGTATCGAGTTGATCATTATACATGAAGAAATAACCAATTTCATCGTTTGGTTTATGTTTTACACGCGTTTTAAATTTTATTGCCGAAATCGCTTTTTCTCGCCGAGATAAGCACGTTTTCTGAAATGCCGCTCTCCCGTCACTCTGGTTAAAGTGTTATGAAAAAAAAGGCTGTTGGGGGCTAGGGAGTATCGAGTTGATCATTATACATGAAGAAATAACCAATTTCATCGTTTGGTTTATGTTTTACACGCGTTTTAAATTTTATTGCCGAAATCGCTTTTTCTCGCCGAGATAAGCACGTTTTCTGAAATGCCGCTCTCCCGTCACTCTGGTTAAAGTGTTATGAAAAAAAAGGCTGTTGGGGGCTAGGGAGTATCGAGTTGATCATTATACATGAAGAAATAACCAATTTCATCGTTTGGTTTATGTTTTACACGCGTTTTAAATTTTATTGCCGAAATCGCTTTTTCTCGCCGAGATAAGCACGTTTTCTGAAATGCCGCTCTCCCGTCACTCTGGTTAAAGTGTTATGAAAAAAAAGGCTGTTGGGGGCTAGGGAGTATCGAGTTGATCATTATACATGAAGAAATAACCAATTTCATCGTTTGGTTTATGTTTTACACGCGTTTTAAATTTTATTGCCGAAATCGCTTTTTCTCGCCGAGATAAGCACGTTTTCTGAAATGCCGCTCTCCCGTCACTCTGGTTAAAGTGGTTTGAAAAAAAAGGCTGTTGGGGGCTAGGGAGTATCGAGTTGATCATTATACATGAAGAAATAACCAATTTCATCGTTTGGTTTATGTTTTACACGCGTTTTAAATTTTATTGCCGAAATCGCTTTTTCTCGCCGAGATAAGCACGTTTTCTGAAATGCCGCTCTCCCGTCACTCTGGTTAAAGTGTTATGAAAAAAAAGGCTGTTGGGGGCTAGGGAGTATCGAGTTGATCATTATACATGAAGAAATAACCAATTTCATCGTTTGATTTATGTTTTACACGCGTTTTAAATTTGATTGCCGAAATCACTTTTTCTCGCCGAGATAAGCACGTTTTCTGAAATGCCGCTCTCCCGTCACTCTGGTTAAAGTGTTATGAAAAAAAAGGCTGTTGGGGGCTAGGGAGTATCGAGTTGATCATTATACATGAAGAAATAACCAATTTCATCGTTTGGTTTATGTTTTACACGATGCTGAGCTCCAGCTGGAAGTGTAAAAAGAACCGGGCTGGTTAAAAAAAGAACCGGGCGACCCGGTAAAATTGCTTAGCCGGGGCTCTGGAAGCCTAACACGGCGTGATCTTGTCCAAAAAGCCGCTGCTGAGCTCCAGCTGGAAGTGTAAAAAGAACCGGGCTGGTTAAAAAAAAGAACCCGGCGACCCGGTAAAATTGCTTAGCCGGGGCTCTGGAAGCCTAACACGGCGTGATCTTGTCCAAAAAGCCGCTGCTGAGCTCCAGCTGGAAGTGTAAAAAGAACCCGGGCTGGTTAAAAAAAAGAACCGGGCGGCCCGGTAAAATTGCTTAGCCGGGGCTCTGGAAGCCTAACCCGGCGTGATACTGTGCAAAAAGCCGCTGCTGAGCTCCAGCTGGAAGTGTAAAAAAAACCGGGCTGGTTAAAAAAAAGAACCGGGCGACCCTGTAAAATTGCTTAGCCGGGGCTCTGGAAGCCTAACACGGCGTGATCTTGTCCAAAAACCCGCTGCTGAGCTCCAGCTGGAAGTGTAAAAAGAACCGGGCTGGTTAAAAAAAAGAACCGGGCGGGCCGGTAAAATTGCTTAGCCGGGGCTCTGGAAGCCTAACACGGCGTGATCTTGTCCAAAAAGCCGCTCGTGAGCTCCAGCTGGAAGTGTAAAAAGAACCGGGCTGGTTCAAAAAAAGAACCGGGCGGCCCGGTAGAATTGCTTAGCCGAGGTCCTGGAAGCCTAACCCGGCGTGATCTTGCGCAAAAAGCCGCTGCTGAGCTCCAGCTGGAAGTGTAAAAAGAACCGGGCTGGTTCAAAAAAAGAACCGGGCGGCCCGGTAAAATTGCTTAGCCGGGGTCCTGGAAGCCTAACGCGGCGTGATCTTGCCCGAAAGTCGGCCTCTATACTTCCATATTAGGTACCAGGCGCTCAGAGCCAACTTGGCAAAAATTTTCTAAGTGCCCACGGCTCTGCGGGGATTGTGCGTCCGACCCGCGCCGGTTCTCCAGCCGGCCTAAAATAACGCAAAACCAGCCTCTCCCCCTGGAGCTCACAGCCAAAGGCGAAACTTTTCTAAGTGCCTACGGCTCTGCGGGCTTTTGAGTCCGCCCCGCGCCGGTTCGTCGGTCGGCCTCAAAAAGCGAAAAATCAGCCTCTCTCCCTGGAGCTCGACTCGAGTTGATCATTATACATGAAGAAATAACCAATTTCATCGTTTGGTTTATGTTTTACACGCGTTTTAAATTTTATTGCCGAAATCGCTTTTTCTCGCCGAGATAAGCACGTTTTCTGAAATGCCGCTCTCCCGTCACTCTGGTTAAAGTGTTATGGAAAAAAAGGCTGTTGGGAGCTAGGGAGTATCGAGTTGATCATTATACATGAAGAAATAACCAATTTCATCGTTTGGTTTATGTTTTACACGCGTTTTAAATTTTATTGCCGAAATCGCTTTTTCTCGCCGAGATAAGCACGTTTTCTGAAATGCCGCTCTCCCGTCACTCTGGTTAAAGTGTTATGAAAAAAAAGGCTGTTGGGGGCTAGGGAGTATCGAGTTGATTATTAAACATGAAGAAATAACCAATTTCATCGTTTGGTTTATGTTTTACACGCGTTTTAAATTTTATTGCCGAAATCGCTTTTTCTCGCCGAGATAAGCACGTTTTCTGAAATGCCGCTCTCCCGTCACTCTGGTTAAAGTGTTATGAAAAAAAAGGCTGTTGGGGGCTAGGGAGTATCGAGTTGATCATTATACATGAAGAAATAACCAATTTCATCGTTTGGTTTATGTTTTACACGCGTTTTAAATTTTATTGCCGAAATCGCTTTTTCTCGCCGAGATAAGCACGTTTTCTGAAATGCCGCTCTCCCGTCACTCTGGTTAAAGTGTTATGAAAAAAAAGGCTGTTGGGGGCTAGGGAGTATCGAGTTGATCATTATACATGAAGAAATAACCAATTTCATCGTTTGGTTTATGTTTTAACGCGTTTTAAATTTTATTGCCGAAATCGCTTTTTCTCGCCGAGATAAGCACGTTTTCTGAAATGCCGCTCTCCCGTCACTCTGGTTAAAGTGTTATGAAAAAAAAGGCTGTTGGGGGCTAGGGAGTATCGAGTTGATCATTATACATGAAGAAATAACCAATTTCATCGTTTGGTTTATGTTTTACACGCGTTTTAAATTTTATTGCCGAAATCGCTTTTTCTCGCCGAGATAAGCACGTTTTCTGAAATGCCGCTCTCCCGTCACTCTGGTTAAAGTGTTATGAAAAAAAAGGCTGTTGGGGGCTAGGGAGTATCGAGTTGATCATTATACATGAAGAAATAACCAATTTCATCGTTTGGTTTATGTTTTACACGCGTTTTAAATTTTATTGCCGAAATCGCTTTTTCTCGCCGAGATAAGCACATTTTCTGAAATGCCGCTCTCCCGTCACTCTGGTTAAAGTGTTATGAAAAAAAAGGCTGTTGGGGGCTAGGGAGTATCGAGTTGATCATTATACATGAAGAAATAACCAATTTCATCGTTTGGTTTATGTTTTACACGCGTTTTAAATTTTATTGCCGAAATCGCTTTTTCTCGCCGAGATAAGCACGTTTTCTGAAATGCCGCTCTCCCGTCACTCTGGTTAAAGTGTTATGAAAAAAAAGGCTGTTGGGGGCTAGGGAGTATCGAGTTGATCATTATACATGAAGAAATAACCAATTTCATCGTTTGGTTTATGTTTTACACGCGTTTTAAATTTTATTGCCGAAATCGCTTTTTCTCGCCGAGATAAGCACGTTTTCTGAAATGCCGCTCTCCCGTCACTCTGGTTAAAGTGTTATGAAAAAAAAGGCTGTTGGGGGCTAGGGAGTATCGAGTTGATCATTATACATGAAGAAATAACCAATTTCATCGTTTGGTTTATGTTTTACACGCGTTTTAAATTGTATTGCCGAAATCGCTTTTTCTCGCCGAGATAAGCACGTTTTCTGAAATGCCGCTCTCCCGTCACTCTGGTTAAAGTGTTATGAAAAAAAAGGCTGTTGGGGGCTAGGGAGTATCGAGTTGATCATTATACATGAAGAAATAACCAATTTCATCGTTTGGTTTATGTTTTACACGCGTTTTAAATTGTATTGCCGAAATCGCTTTTTCTCGCCGAGATAAGCACGTTTTCTGAAATGCCGCTCTCCCGTCACTCTGGTTAAAGTGTTATGAAAAAAAAGGCTGTTGGGGGCTAGGGAGTATCGAGTTGATCATTATACATGAAGAAATAACCAATTTCATCGTTTGGTTTATGTTTTACACGCGTTTTAAATTTTATTGCCGAAATCGCTTTTTCTCGCCGAGATAAGCACGTTTTCTGAAATGCCGCTCTCCCGTCACTCTGGTTAAAGTGTTATGAAAAAAAGGCTGTTGGGGGCTAGGGAGTATCGAGTTGATCATTATACATGAAGAAATAACCAATTTCATCGTTTGGTTTATGTTTTACACGCGTTTTAAATTTTATTGCCGAAATCGCTTTTTCTCGCCGAGATAAGCACGTTTTCTGAAATGCCGCTCTCCCGTCACTCTGGTTAAAGTGTTATGAAAAAAAAGGCTGTTGGGGGCTAGGGAGTATCGAGTTGATCATTATACATGAAGAAATAACCAATTTCATCGTTTGGTTTATGTTTTACACGCGTTTTAAATTTTATTGCCGAAATCGCTTTTTCTCGCCGAGATAAGCACGTTTTCTGAAATGCCACTCTCCCGTCACTCTGGTTAAAGTGTTATGAAAAAAAAGGCTGTTGGGGGCTAGGGAGTATCGAGTTGATCATTATACATGAAGAAATAACCAATTTCATCGTTTGGTTTATGTTTTACACGCGTTTTAAATTTTATTGCCGAAATCGCTTTTTCTCGCCGAGATAAGCACGTTTTCTGAAATGCCGCTCTCCCGTCACTCTGGTTAAAGTGTTATGAAAAAAAAGGCTGTTGGGGGCTAGGGAGTATCGAGTTGATCATTATACATGAAGAAATAACCAATTTCATCGTTTGGTTTATGTTTTACACGCGTTTTAAATTTTATTGCCGAAATCGCTTTTTCTCGCCGAGATAAGCACGTTTTCTGAAATGCCGCTCTCCCGTCACTCTGGTTAAAGTGTTATGAAAAAAAAGGCTGTTGGGGGCTAGGGAGTATCGAGTTGATCATTATACATGAAGAAATAACCAATTTCATCGTTTGGTTTATGTTTTACACGCGTTTTAAATTTTATTGCCGAAATCGCTTTTTCTCGCCGAGATAAGCACGTTTTCTGAAATGCCGCTCTCCCGTCACTCTGGTTAAAGTGTTATGAAAAAAAAGGCTGTTGGGGGCTAGGGAGTATCGAGTTGATCATTATACATGAAGAAATAACCAATTTCATCGTTTGGTTTATGTTTTACACGCGTTTTAAATTTTATTGCCGAAATCGCTTTTTCTCGCCGAGATAAGCACGTTTTCTGAAATGCCGCTCTCCCGTCACTCTGGTTAAAGTGTTATGAAAAAAAAGGCTGTTGGGGGCTAGGGAGTATCGAGTTGATCATTATACATGAAGAAATAACCAATTTCATCGTTTGGTTTATGTTTTACACGCGTTTTAAATTTTATTGCCGAAATCGCTTTTTCTCGCCGAGATAAGCACGTTTTCTGAAATGCCGCTCTCCCGTCACTCTGGTTAAAGTGTTATGAAAAAAAAGGCTGTTGGGGGCTAGGGAGTATCGAGTTGATCATTATACATGAAGAAATAACCAATTTCATCGTTTGGTTTATGTTTTACACGCGTTTTAAATTTTATTGCCGAAATCGCTTTTTCTCGCCGAGATAAGCACGTTTTCTGAAATGCCGCTCTCCCGTCACTCTGGTTAAAGTGTTATGAAAAAAAAGGCTGTTGGGGGCTAGGGAGTATCGAGTTGATCATTATACATGAAGAAATAACCAATTTCATCGTTTGGTTTATGTTTTACACGCGTTTTAAATTTTATTGCCGAAATCGCTTTTTCTCGCCGAGATAAGCACGTTTTCTGAAATGCCGCTCTCCCGTCACTCTGGTTAAAGTGTTATGAAAAAAAAGGCTGTTGGGGGCTAGGGAGTATCGAGTTGATCATTATACATGAAGAAATAACCAATTTCATCGTTTGGTTTATGTTTTACACGCGTTTTAAATTTTATTGCCGAAATCGCTTTTTCTCGCCGAGATAAGCACGTTTTCTGAAATGCCGCTCTCCCGTCACTCTGGTTAAAGTGTTATGAAAAAAAAGGCTGTTGGGGGCTAGGGAGTATCGAGTTGATCATTATACATGAAGAAATAACCAATTTCATCGTTTGGTTTATGTTTTACACGCGTTTTAAATTTTATTGCCGAAATCGCTTTTTCTCGCCGAGATAAGCACGTTTTCTGAAATGCCGCTCTCCCGTCACTCTGGTTAAAGTGTTATGAAAAAAAAGGCTGTTGGGGGCTAGGGAGTATCGAGTTGATCATTATACATGAAGAAATAACCAATTTCATCGTTTGGTTTATGTTTTACACGCGTTTTAAATTTTATTGCCGAAATCGCTTTTTCTCGCCGAGATAAGCACGTTTTCTGAAATGCCGCTCTCCCGTCACTCTGGTTAAAGTGTTATGAAAAAAAAGGCTGTTGGGGGCTAGGGAGTATCGAGTTGATCATTATACATGAAGAAATAACCAATTTCATCGTTTGGTTTATGTTTTACACGCGTTTTAAATTTTATTGCCGAAATCGCTTTTTCTCGCCGAGATAAGCACGTTTTCTGAAATGCCGCTCTCCCGTCACTCTGGTTAAAGTGTTATGAAAAAAAAGGCTGTTGGGGGCTAGGGAGTATCGAGTTGATCATTATACATGAAGAAATAACCAATTTCATCGTTTGGTTTATGTTTTACACGCGTTTTAAATTTTATTGCCGAAATCGCTTTTTCTCGCCGAGATAAGCACGTTTTCTGAAATGCCGCTCTCCCGTCACTCTGGTTAAAGTGTTATGAAAAAAAAGGCTGTTGGGGGCTAGGGAGTATCGAGTTGATCATTATACATGAAGAAATAACCAATTTCATCGTTTGGTTTATGTTTTACACGCGTTTTAAATTTTATTGCCGAAATCGCTTTTTCTCGCCGAGATAAGCACGTTTTCTGAAATGCCGCTCTCCCGTCACTCTGGTTAAAGTGTTATGAAAAAAAAGGCTGTTGGGGGCTAGGGAGTATCGAGTTGATCATTATACATGAAGAAATAACCAATTTCATCGTTTGGTTTATGTTTTACACGCGTTTTAAATTTTATTGCCGAAATCGCTTTTTCTCGCCGAGATAAGCACGTTTTCTGAAATGCCGCTCTCCCGTCACTCTGGTTAAAGTGTTATGAAAAAAAAGGCTGTTGGGGGCTAGGGAGTATCGAGTTGATCATTATACATGAAGAAATAACCAATTTCATCGTTTGGTTTATGTTTTACACGCGTTTTAAATTTTATTGCCGAAATCGCTTTTTCTCGCCGAGATAAGCACGTTTTCTGAAATGCCGCTCTCCCGTCACTCTGGTTAAAGTGTTATGAAAAAAAAGGCTGTTGGGGGCTAGGGAGTATCGAGTTGATCATTATACATGAAGAAATAACCAATTTCATCGTTTGGTTTATGTTTTACACGCGTTTTAAATTTTATTGCCGAAATCGCTTTTTCTCGCCGAGATAAGCACGTTTTCTGAAATGCCGCTCTCCCGTCACTCTGGTTAAAGTGTTATGAAAAAAAAGGCTGTTGGGGGCTAGGGAGTATCGAGTTGATCATTATACATGAAGAAATAACCAATTTCATCGTTTGGTTTATGTTTTACACGCGTTTTAAATTTTATTGCCGAAATCGCTTTTTCTCGCCGAGATAAGCACGTTTTCTGAAATGCCGCTCTCCCGTCACTCTGGTTAAAGTGTTATGAAAAAAAAGGCTGTTGGGGGCTAGGGAGTATCGAGTTGATCATTATACATGAAGAAATAACCAATTTCATCGTTTGGTTTATGTTTTACACGCGTTTTAAATTTTATTGCCGAAATCGCTTTTTCTCGCCGAGATAAGCACGTTTTCTGAAATGCCGCTCTCCCGTCACTCTGGTTAAAGTGTTATGAAAAAAAAGGCTGTTGGGGGCTAGGGAGTATCGAGTTGATCATTATACATGAAGAAATAACCAATTTCATCGTTTGGTTTATGTTTTACACGCGTTTTAAATTTTATTGCCGAAATCGCTTTTTCTCGCCGAGATAAGCACGTTTTCTGAAATGCCGCTCTCCCGTCACTCTGGTTAAAGTGTTATGAAAAAAAAGGCTGTTGGGGGCTAGGGAGTATCGAGTTGATCATTATACATGAAGAAATAACCAATTTCATCGTTTGGTTTATGTTTTACACGCGTTTTAAATTTTATTGCCGAAATCGCTTTTTCTCGCCGAGATAAGCACGTTTTCTGAAATGCCGCTCTCCCGTCACTCTGGTTAAAGTGTTATGAAAAAAAAGGCTGTTGGGGGCTAGGGAGTATCGAGTTGATCATTATACATGAAGAAATAACCAATTTCATCGTTTGGTTTATGTTTTACACGCGTTTTAAATTTTATTGCCGAAATCGCTTTTTCTCGCCGAGATAAGCACGTTTTCTGAAATGCCGCTCTCCCGTCACTCTGGTTAAAGTGTTATGAAAAAAAAGGCTGTTGGGGGCTAGGGAGTATCGAGTTGATCATTATACATGAAGAAATAACCAATTTCATCGTTTGGTTTATGTTTTACACGCGTTTTAAATTTTATTGCCGAAATCGCTTTTTCTCGCCGAGATAAGCACGTTTTCTGAAATGCCGCTCTCCCGTCACTCTGGTTAAAGTGTTATGAAAAAAAAGGCTGTTGGGGGCTAGGGAGTATCGAGTTGATCATTATACATGAAGAAATAACCAATTTCATCGTTTGGTTTATGTTTTACACGCGTTTTAAATTTTATTGCCGAAATCGCTTTTTCTCGCCGAGATAAGCACGTTTTCTGAAATGCCGCTCTCCCGTCACTCTGGTTAAAGTGTTATGAAAAAAAAGGCTGTTGGGGGCTAGGGAGTATCGAGTTGATCATTATACATGAAGAAATAACCAATTTCATCGTTTGGTTTATGTTTTACACGCGTTTTAAATTTTATTGCCGAAATCGCTTTTTCTCGCCGAGATAAGCACGTTTTCTGAAATGCCGCTCTCCCGTCACTCTGGTTAAAGTGTTATGAAAAAAAAGGCTGTTGGGGGCTAGGGAGTATCGAGTTGATCATTATACATGAAGAAATAACCAATTTCATCGTTTGGTTTATGTTTTACACGCGTTTTAAATTTTATTGCCGAAATCGCTTTTTCTCGCCGAGATAAGCACGTTTTCTGAAATGCCGCTCTCCCGTCACTCTGGTTAAAGTGTTATGAAAAAAAAGGCTGTTGGGGGCTAGGGAGTATCGAGTTGATCATTATACATGAAGAAATAACCAATTTCATCGTTTGGTTTATGTTTTACACGCGTTTTAAATTTTATTGCCGAAATCGCTTTTTCTCGCCGAGATAAGCACGTTTTCTGAAATGCCGCTCTCCCGTCACTCTGGTTAAAGTGTTATGAAAAAAAAGGCTGTTGGGGGCTAGGGAGTATCGAGTTGATCATTATACATGAAGAAATAACCAATTTCATCGTTTGGTTTATGTTTTACACGCGTTTTAAATTTTATTGCCGAAATCGCTTTTTCTCGCCGAGATAAGCACGTTTTCTGAAATGCCGCTCTCCCGTCACTCTGGTTAAAGTGTTATGAAAAAAAAGGCTGTTGGGGGCTAGGGAGTATCGAGTTGATCATTATACATGAAGAAATAACCAATTTCATCGTTTGGTTTATGTTTTACACGCGTTTTAAATTTTATTGCCGAAATCGCTTTTTCTCGCCGAGATAAGCACGTTTTCTGAAATGCCGCTCTCCCGTCACTCTGGTTAAAGTGTTATGAAAAAAAAGGCTGTTGGGGGCTAGGGAGTATCGAGTTGATCATTATACATGAAGAAATAACCAATTTCATCGTTTGGTTTATGTTTTACACGCGTTTTAAATTTTATTGCCGAAATCGCTTTTTCTCGCCGAGATAAGCACGTTTTCTGAAATGCCGCTCTCCCGTCACTCTGGTTAAAGTGTTATGAAAAAAAAGGCTGTTGGGGGCTAGGGAGTATCGAGTTGATCATTATACATGAAGAAATAACCAATTTCATCGTTTGGTTTATGTTTTACACGCGTTTTAAATTTTATTGCCGAAATCGCTTTTTCTCGCCGAGATAAGCACGTTTTCTGAAATGCCGCTCTCCCGTCACTCTGGTTAAAGTGTTATGAAAAAAAAGGCTGTTGGGGGCTAGGGAGTATCGAGTTGATCATTATACATGAAGAAATAACCAATTTCATCGTTTGGTTTATGTTTTACACGCGTTTTAAATTTTATTGCCGAAATCGCTTTTTCTCGCCGAGATAAGCACGTTTTCTGAAATGCCGCTCTCCCGTCACTCTGGTTAAAGTGTTATGAAAAAAAAGGCTGTTGGGGGCTAGGGAGTATCGAGTTGATCATTATACATGAAGAAATAACCAATTTCATCGTTTGGTTTATGTTTTACACGCGTTTTAAATTTTATTGCCGAAATCGCTTTTTCTCGCCGAGATAAGCACGTTTTCTGAAATGCCGCTCTCCCGTCACTCTGGTTAAAGTGTTATGAAAAAAAAGGCTGTTGGGGGCTAGGGAGTATCGAGTTGATCATTATACATGAAGAAATAACCAATTTCATCGTTTGGTTTATGTTTTACACGCGTTTTAAATTTTATTGCCGAAATCGCTTTTTCTCGCCGAGATAAGCACGTTTTCTGAAATGCCGCTCTCCCGTCACTCTGGTTAAAGTGTTATGAAAAAAAAGGCTGTTGGGGGCTAGGGAGTATCGAGTTGATCATTATACATGAAGAAATAACCAATTTCATCGTTTGGTTTATGTTTTACACGCGTTTTAAATTTTATTGCCGAAATCGCTTTTTCTCGCCGAGATAAGCACGTTTTCTGAAATGCCGCTCTCCCGTCACTCTGGTTAAAGTGTTATGAAAAAAAAGGCTGTTGGGGGCTAGGGAGTATCGAGTTGATCATTATACATGAAGAAATAACCAATTTCATCGTTTGGTTTATGTTTTACACGCGTTTTAAATTTTATTGCCGAAATCGCTTTTTCTCGCCGAGATAAGCACGTTTTCTGAAATGCCGCTCTCCCGTCACTCTGGTTAAAGTGTTATGAAAAAAAAGGCTGTTGGGGGCTAGGGAGTATCGAGTTGATCATTATACATGAAGAAATAACCAATTTCATCGTTTGGTTTATGTTTTACACGCGTTTTAAATTTTATTGCCGAAATCGCTTTTTCTCGCCGAGATAAGCACGTTTTCTGAAATGCCGCTCTCCCGTCACTCTGGTTAAAGTGTTATGAAAAAAAAGGCTGTTGGGGGCTAGGGAGTATCGAGTTGATCATTATACATGAAGAAATAACCAATTTCATCGTTTGGTTTATGTTTTACACGCGTTTTAAATTTTATTGCCGAAATCGCTTTTTCTCGCCGAGATAAGCACGTTTTCTGAAATGCCGCTCTCCCGTCACTCTGGTTAAAGTGTTATGAAAAAAAAGGCTGTTGGGGGCTAGGGAGTATCGAGTTGATCATTATACATGAAGAAATAACCAATTTCATCGTTTGGTTTATGTTTTACACGCGTTTTAAATTTTATTGCCGAAATCGCTTTTTCTCGCCGAGATAAGCACGTTTTCTGAAATGCCGCTCTCCCGTCACTCTGGTTAAAGTGTTATGAAAAAAAAGGCTGTTGGGGGCTAGGGAGTATCGAGTTGATCATTATACATGAAGAAATAACCAATTTCATCGTTTGGTTTATGTTTTACACGCGTTTTAAATTTTATTGCCGAAATCGCTTTTTCTCGCCGAGATAAGCACGTTTTCTGAAATGCCGCTCTCCCGTCACTCTGGTTAAAGTGTTATGAAAAAAAAGGCTGTTGGGGGCTAGGGAGTATCGAGTTGATCATTATACATGAAGAAATAACCAATTTCATCGTTTGGTTTATGTTTTACACGCGTTTTAAATTTTATTGCCGAAATCGCTTTTTCTCGCCGAGATAAGCACGTTTTCTGAAATGCCGCTCTCCCGTCACTCTGGTTAAAGTGTTATGAAAAAAAAGGCTGTTGGGGGCTAGGGAGTATCGAGTTGATCATTATACATGAAGAAATAACCAATTTCATCGTTTGGTTTATGTTTTACACGCGTTTTAAATTTTATTGCCGAAATCGCTTTTTCTCGCCGAGATAAGCACGTTTTCTGAAATGCCGCTCTCCCGTCACTCTGGTTAAAGTGTTATGAAAAAAAAGGCTGTTGGGGGCTAGGGAGTATCGAGTTGATCATTATACATGAAGAAATAACCAATTTCATCGTTTGGTTTATGTTTTACACGCGTTTTAAATTTTATTGCCGAAATCGCTTTTTCTCGCCGAGATAAGCACGTTTTCTGAAATGCCGCTCTCCCGTCACTCTGGTTAAAGTGTTATGAAAAAAAAGGCTGTTGGGGGCTAGGGAGTATCGAGTTGATCATTATACATGAAGAAATAACCAATTTCATCGTTTGGTTTATGTTTTACACGCGTTTTAAATTTTATTGCCGAAATCGCTTTTTCTCGCCGAGATAAGCACGTTTTCTGAAATGCCGCTCTCCCGTCACTCTGGTTAAAGTGTTATGAAAAAAAAGGCTGTTGGGGGCTAGGGAGTATCGAGTTGATCATTATACATGAAGAAATAACCAATTTCATCGTTTGGTTTATGTTTTACACGCGTTTTAAATTTTATTGCCGAAATCGCTTTTTCTCGCCGAGATAAGCACGTTTTCTGAAATGCCGCTCTCCCGTCACTCTGGTTAAAGTGTTATGAAAAAAAAGGCTGTTGGGGGCTAGGGAGTATCGAGTTGATCATTATACATGAAGAAATAACCAATTTCATCGTTTGGTTTATGTTTTACACGCGTTTTAAATTTTATTGCCGAAATCGCTTTTTCTCGCCGAGATAAGCACGTTTTCTGAAATGCCGCTCTCCCGTCACTCTGGTTAAAGTGTTATGAAAAAAAAGGCTGTTGGGGGCTAGGGAGTATCGAGTTGATCATTATACATGAAGAAATAACCAATTTCATCGTTTGGTTTATGTTTTACACGCGTTTTAAATTTTATTGCCGAAATCGCTTTTTCTCGCCGAGATAAGCACGTTTTCTGAAATGCCGCTCTCCCGTCACTCTGGTTAAAGTGTTATGAAAAAAAAGGCTGTTGGGGGCTAGGGAGTATCGAGTTGATCATTATACATGAAGAAATAACCAATTTCATCGTTTGGTTTATGTTTTACACGCGTTTTAAATTTTATTGCCGAAATCGCTTTTTCTCGCCGAGATAAGCACGTTTTCTGAAATGCCGCTCTCCCGTCACTCTGGTTAAAGTGTTATGAAAAAAAAGGCTGTTGGGGGCTAGGGAGTATCGAGTTGATCATTATACATGAAGAAATAACCAATTTCATCGTTTGGTTTATGTTTTACACGCGTTTTAAATTTTATTGCCGAAATCGCTTTTTCTCGCCGAGATAAGCACGTTTTCTGAAATGCCGCTCTCCCGTCACTCTGGTTAAAGTGTTATGAAAAAAAAGGCTGTTGGGGGCTAGGGAGTATCGAGTTGATCATTATACATGAAGAAATAACCAATTTCATCGTTTGGTTTATGTTTTACACGCGTTTTAAATTTTATTGCCGAAATCGCTTTTTCTCGCCGAGATAAGCACGTTTTCTGAAATGCCGCTCTCCCGTCACTCTGGTTAAAGTGTTATGAAAAAAAAGGCTGTTGGGGGCTAGGGAGTATCGAGTTGATCATTATACATGAAGAAATAACCAATTTCATCGTTTGGTTTATGTTTTACACGCGTTTTAAATTTTATTGCCGAAATCGCTTTTTCTCGCCGAGATAAGCACGTTTTCTGAAATGCCGCTCTCCCGTCACTCTGGTTAAAGTGTTATGAAAAAAAAGGCTGTTGGGGGCTAGGGAGTATCGAGTTGATCATTATACATGAAGAAATAACCAATTTCATCGTTTGGTTTATGTTTTACACGCGTTTTAAATTTTATTGCCGAAATCGCTTTTTCTCGCCGAGATAAGCACGTTTTCTGAAATGCCGCTCTCCCGTCACTCTGGTTAAAGTGTTATGAAAAAAAAGGCTGTTGGGGGCTAGGGAGTATCGAGTTGATCATTATACATGAAGAAATAACCAATTTCATCGTTTGGTTTATGTTTTACACGCGTTTTAAATTTTATTGCCGAAATCGCTTTTTCTCGCCGAGATAAGCACGTTTTCTGAAATGCCGCTCTCCCGTCACTCTGGTTAAAGTGTTATGAAAAAAAAGGCTGTTGGGGGCTAGGGAGTATCGAGTTGATCATTATACATGAAGAAATAACCAATTTCATCGTTTGGTTTATGTTTTACACGCGTTTTAAATTTTATTGCCGAAATCGCTTTTTCTCGCCGAGATAAGCACGTTTTCTGAAATGCCGCTCTCCCGTCACTCTGGTTAAAGTGTTATGAAAAAAAAGGCTGTTGGGGGCTAGGGAGTATCGAGTTGATCATTATACATGAAGAAATAACCAATTTCATCGTTTGGTTTATGTTTTACACGCGTTTTAAATTTTATTGCCGAAATCGCTTTTTCTCGCCGAGATAAGCACGTTTTCTGAAATGCCGCTCTCCCGTCACTCTGGTTAAAGTGTTATGAAAAAAAAGGCTGTTGGGGGCTAGGGAGTATCGAGTTGATCATTATACATGAAGAAATAACCAATTTCATCGTTTGGTTTATGTTTTACACGCGTTTTAAATTTTATTGCCGAAATCGCTTTTTCTCGCCGAGATAAGCACGTTTTCTGAAATGCCGCTCTCCCGTCACTCTGGTTAAAGTGTTATGAAAAAAAAGGCTGTTGGGGGCTAGGGAGTATCGAGTTGATCATTATACATGAAGAAATAACCAATTTCATCGTTTGGTTTATGTTTTACACGCGTTTTAAATTTTATTGCCGAAATCGCTTTTTCTCGCCGAGATAAGCACGTTTTCTGAAATGCCGCTCTCCCGTCACTCTGGTTAAAGTGTTATGAAAAAAAAGGCTGTTGGGGGCTAGGGAGTATCGAGTTGATCATTATACATGAAGAAATAACCAATTTCATCGTTTGGTTTATGTTTTACACGCGTTTTAAATTTTATTGCCGAAATCGCTTTTTCTCGCCGAGATAAGCACGTTTTCTGAAATGCCGCTCTCCCGTCACTCTGGTTAAAGTGTTATGAAAAAAAAGGCTGTTGGGGGCTAGGGAGTATCGAGTTGATCATTATACATGAAGAAATAACCAATTTCATCGTTTGGTTTATGTTTTACACGCGTTTTAAATTTTATTGCCGAAATCGCTTTTTCTCGCCGAGATAAGCACGTTTTCTGAAATGCCGCTCTCCCGTCACTCTGGTTAAAGTGTTATGAAAAAAAAGGCTGTTGGGGGCTAGGGAGTATCGAGTTGATCATTATACATGAAGAAATAACCAATTTCATCGTTTGGTTTATGTTTTACACGCGTTTTAAATTTTATTGCCGAAATCGCTTTTTCTCGCCGAGATAAGCACGTTTTCTGAAATGCCGCTCTCCCGTCACTCTGGTTAAAGTGTTATGAAAAAAAAGGCTGTTGGGGGCTAGGGAGTATCGAGTTGATCATTATACATGAAGAAATAACCAATTTCATCGTTTGGTTTATGTTTTACACGCGTTTTAAATTTTATTGCCGAAATCGCTTTTTCTCGCCGAGATAAGCACGTTTTCTGAAATGCCGCTCTCCCGTCACTCTGGTTAAAGTGTTATGAAAAAAAAGGCTGTTGGGGGCTAGGGAGTATCGAGTTGATCATTATACATGAAGAAATAACCAATTTCATCGTTTGGTTTATGTTTTACACGCGTTTTAAATTTTATTGCCGAAATCGCTTTTTCTCGCCGAGATAAGCACGTTTTCTGAAATGCCGCTCTCCCGTCACTCTGGTTAAAGTGTTATGAAAAAAAAGGCTGTTGGGGGCTAGGGAGTATCGAGTTGATCATTATACATGAAGAAATAACCAATTTCATCGTTTGGTTTATGTTTTACACGCGTTTTAAATTTTATTGCCGAAATCGCTTTTTCTCGCCGAGATAAGCACGTTTTCTGAAATGCCGCTCTCCCGTCACTCTGGTTAAAGTGTTATGAAAAAAAAGGCTGTTGGGGGCTAGGGAGTATCGAGTTGATCATTATACATGAAGAAATAACCAATTTCATCGTTTGGTTTATGTTTTACACGCGTTTTAAATTTTATTGCCGAAATCGCTTTTTCTCGCCGAGATAAGCACGTTTTCTGAAATGCCGCTCTCCCGTCACTCTGGTTAAAGTGTTATGAAAAAAAAGGCTGTTGGGGGCTAGGGAGTATCGAGTTGATCATTATACATGAAGAAATAACCAATTTCATCGTTTGGTTTATGTTTTACACGCGTTTTAAATTTTATTGCCGAAATCGCTTTTTCTCGCCGAGATAAGCACGTTTTCTGAAATGCCGCTCTCCCGTCACTCTGGTTAAAGTGTTATGAAAAAAAAGGCTGTTGGGGGCTAGGGAGTATCGAGTTGATCATTATACATGAAGAAATAACCAATTTCATCGTTTGGTTTATGTTTTACACGCGTTTTAAATTTTATTGCCGAAATCGCTTTTTCTCGCCGAGATAAGCACGTTTTCTGAAATGCCGCTCTCCCGTCACTCTGGTTAAAGTGTTATGAAAAAAAAGGCTGTTGGGGGCTAGGGAGTATCGAGTTGATCATTATACATGAAGAAATAACCAATTTCATCGTTTGGTTTATGTTTTACACGCGTTTTAAATTTTATTGCCGAAATCGCTTTTTCTCGCCGAGATAAGCACGTTTTCTGAAATGCCGCTCTCCCGTCACTCTGGTTAAAGTGTTATGAAAAAAAAGGCTGTTGGGGGCTAGGGAGTATCGAGTTGATCATTATACATGAAGAAATAACCAATTTCATCGTTTGGTTTATGTTTTACACGCGTTTTAAATTTTATTGCCGAAATCGCTTTTTCTCGCCGAGATAAGCACGTTTTCTGAAATGCCGCTCTCCCGTCACTCTGGTTAAAGTGTTATGAAAAAAAAGGCTGTTGGGGGCTAGGGAGTATCGAGTTGATCATTATACATGAAGAAATAACCAATTTCATCGTTTGGTTTATGTTTTACACGCGTTTTAAATTTTATTGCCGAAATCGCTTTTTCTCGCCGAGATAAGCACGTTTTCTGAAATGCCGCTCTCCCGTCACTCTGGTTAAAGTGTTATGAAAAAAAAGGCTGTTGGGGGCTAGGGAGTATCGAGTTGATCATTATACATGAAGAAATAACCAATTTCATCGTTTGGTTTATGTTTTACACGCGTTTTAAATTTTATTGCCGAAATCGCTTTTTCTCGCCGAGATAAGCACGTTTTCTGAAATGCCGCTCTCCCGTCACTCTGGTTAAAGTGTTATGAAAAAAAAGGCTGTTGGGGGCTAGGGAGTATCGAGTTGATCATTATACATGAAGAAATAACCAATTTCATCGTTTGGTTTATGTTTTACACGCGTTTTAAATTTTATTGCCGAAATCGCTTTTTCTCGCCGAGATAAGCACGTTTTCTGAAATGCCGCTCTCCCGTCACTCTGGTTAAAGTGTTATGAAAAAAAAGGCTGTTGGGGGCTAGGGAGTATCGAGTTGATCATTATACATGAAGAAATAACCAATTTCATCGTTTGGTTTATGTTTTACACGCGTTTTAAATTTTATTGCCGAAATCGCTTTTTCTCGCCGAGATAAGCACGTTTTCTGAAATGCCGCTCTCCCGTCACTCTGGTTAAAGTGTTATGAAAAAAAAGGCTGTTGGGGGCTAGGGAGTATCGAGTTGATCATTATACATGAAGAAATAACCAATTTCATCGTTTGGTTTATGTTTTACACGCGTTTTAAATTTTATTGCCGAAATCGCTTTTTCTCGCCGAGATAAGCACGTTTTCTGAAATGCCGCTCTCCCGTCACTCTGGTTAAAGTGTTATGAAAAAAAAAGGCTGTTGGGGGCTAGGGAGTATCGAGTTGATCATTATACATGAAGAAATAACCAATTTCATCGTTTGGTTTATGTTTTACACGCGTTTTAAATTTTATTGCCGAAATCGCTTTTTCTCGCCGAGATAAGCACGTTTTCTGAAATGCCGCTCTCCCGTCACTCTGGTTAAAGTGTTATGAAAAAAAAGGCTGTTGGGGGCTAGGGAGTATCGAGTTGATCATTATACATGAAGAAATAACCAATTTCATCGTTTGGTTTATGTTTTACACGCGTTTTAAATTTTATTGCCGAAATCGCTTTTTCTCGCCGAGATAAGCACGTTTTCTGAAATGCCGCTCTCCCGTCACTCTGGTTAAAGTGTTATGAAAAAAAAGGCTGTTGGGGGCTAGGGAGTATCGAGTTGATCATTATACATGAAGAAATAACCAATTTCATCGTTTGGTTTATGTTTTACACGCGTTTTAAATTTTATTGCCGAAATCGCTTTTTCTCGCCGAGATAAGCACGTTTTCTGAAATGCCGCTCTCCCGTCACTCTGGTTAAAGTGTTATGAAAAAAAAGGCTGTTGGGGGCTAGGGAGTATCGAGTTGATCATTATACATGAAGAAATAACCAATTTCATCGTTTGGTTTATGTTTTACACGCGTTTTAAATTTTATTGCCGAAATCGCTTTTTCTCGCCGAGATAAGCACGTTTTCTGAAATGCCGCTCTCCCGTCACTCTGGTTAAAGTGTTATGAAAAAAAAGGCTGTTGGGGGCTAGGGAGTATCGAGTTGATCATTATACATGAAGAAATAACCAATTTCATCGTTTGGTTTATGTTTTACACGCGTTTTAAATTTTATTGCCGAAATCGCTTTTTCTCGCCGAGATAAGCACGTTTTCTGAAATGCCGCTCTCCCGTCACTCTGGTTAAAGTGTTATGAAAAAAAAGGCTGTTGGGGGCTAGGGAGTATCGAGTTGATCATTATACATGAAGAAATAACCAATTTCATCGTTTGGTTTATGTTTTACACGCGTTTTAAATTTTATTGCCGAAATCGCTTTTTCTCGCCGAGATAAGCACGTTTTCTGAAATGCCGCTCTCCCGTCACTCTGGTTAAAGTGTTATGAAAAAAAAGGCTCTTGGGGGCTAGGGAGTATCGAGTTGATCATTATACATGAAGAAATAACCAATTTCATCGTTTGGTTTATGTTTTACACGCGTTTTAAATTTTATTGCCGAAATCGCTTTTTCTCGCCGAGATAAGCACGTTTTCTGAAATGCCGCTCTCCCGTCACTCTGGTTAAAGTGTTATGAAAAAAAAGGCTGTTGGGGGCTAGGGAGTATCGAGTTGATCATTATACATGAAGAAATAACCAATTTCATCGTTTGGTTTATGTTTTACACGCGTTTTAAATTTTATTGCCGAAATCGCTTTTTCTCGCCGAGATAAGCACGTTTTCTGAAATGCCGCTCTCCCGTCACTCTGGTTAAAGTGTTATGAAAAAAAAGGCTGTTGGGGGCTAGGGAGTATCGAGTTGATCATTATACATGAAGAAATAACCAATTTCATCGTTTGGTTTATGTTTTACACGCGTTTTAAATTTTATTGCCGAAATCGCTTTTTCTCGCCGAGATAAGCACGTTTTCTGAAATGCCGCTCTCCCGTCACTCTGGTTAAAGTGTTATGAAAAAAAAGGCTCTTGGGGGCTAGGGAGTATCGAGTTGATCATTATACATGAAGAAATAACCAATTTCATCGTTTGGTTTATGTTTTACACGCGTTTTAAATTTTATTGCCGAAATCGCTTTTTCTCGCCGAGATAAGCACGTTTTCTGAAATGCCGCTCTCCCGTCACTCTGGTTAAAGTGTTATGAAAAAAAAGGCTGTTGGGGGCTAGGGAGTATCGAGTTGATCATTATACATGAAGAAATAACCAATTTCATCGTTTGGTTTATGTTTTACACGCGTTTTAAATTTTATTGCCGAAATCGCTTTTTCTCGCCGAGATAAGCACGTTTTCTGAAATGCCGCTCTCCCGTCACTCTGGTTAAAGTGTTATGAAAAAAAAGGCTGTTGGGGGCTAGGGAGTATCGAGTTGATCATTATACATGAAGAAATAACCAATTTCATCGTTTGGTTTATGTTTTACACGCGTTTTAAATTTTATTGCCGAAATCGCTTTTTCTCGCCGAGATAAGCACGTTTTCTGAAATGCCGCTCTCCCGTCACTCTGGTTAAAGTGTTATGAAAAAAAAGGCTGTTGGGGGCTAGGGAGTATCGAGTTGATCATTATACATGAAGAAATAACCAATTTCATCGTTTGGTTTATGTTTTACACGCGTTTTAAATTTTATTGCCGAAATCGCTTTTTCTCGCCGAGATAAGCACGTTTTCTGAAATGCCGCTCTCCCGTCACTCTGGTTAAAGTGTTATGAAAAAAAAGGCTGTTGGGGGCTAGGGAGTATCGAGTTGATCATTATACATGAAGAAATAACCAATTTCATCGTTTGGTTTATGTTTTACACGCGTTTTAAATTTTATTGCCGAAATCGCTTTTTCTCGCCGAGATAAGCACGTTTTCTGAAATGCCGCTCTCCCGTCACTCTGGTTAAAGTGTTATGAAAAAAAAGGCTGTTGGGGGCTAGGGAGTATCGAGTTGATCATTATACATGAAGAAATAACCAATTTCATCGTTTGGTTTATGTTTTACACGCGTTTTAAATTTTATTGCCGAAATCGCTTTTTCTCGCCGAGATAAGCACGTTTTCTGAAATGCCGCTCTCCCGTCACTCTGGTTAAAGTGTTATGAAAAAAAAGGCTGTTGGGGGCTAGGGAGTATCGAGTTGATCGTTTGGTTTATGTTTTACACGCTGCTGAGCTCCAGCTGGAAGTGTAAAAAGAACCGGATTGGTTTAAAAAAGAACCGGGCTGGTTAAAAAAAGAACCGGGCGACCCGGTAAAATTGCTTAGCCGGGGCTCTGGAAGCCTAACACGGCGTGATCTTGTCCAAAAAGCCGCTGCTGAGCTCCAGCTGGAAGTGTAAAAAGAACCGGGCTGGTTAAAAAAAAGAACCGGGCGACCCGGTAAAATTGCTTAGCCGGGGCTCTGGAAGCCTAACACGGCGTGATCTTGTCCAAAAAGCCGCTGCTGAGCTCCAGCTGGAAGTGTAAAAAGAACCGGGCTGGTTAAAAAAAAGAACCGGGCGGCCCGGTAAATTTGCTTAGCCAGGGTCCTGGAAGCATAACCCGGCGTGATACTGTGCAAAAAGCCGCTGCTGAGCTCCAGCTGGAAGTGTAAAAAGAACCGGGCTTGTTAAAAAAAGAACCGGGCTGGTTAAAAAAAAGAACCGGGCGACCCGGTAAAATTGCTTAGCCGGGGCTCTGGAAGCCTAACACGGCGTGATCTTGTCCAAAAAGCCGCTGCTGAGCTCCAGCTGGAAGTGTAAAAAGAACCGGGCTGGTTAAAAAAAAGAACCGGGCGACCCGGTAAAATTGCTTAGCCGGGGCTCTGGAAGCCTAACACGGCGTGATCTTGTCCAAAAAGCCGCTGCTGAGCTCCAGCTGGAAGTGTAAAAAGAACCGGGCTGGTTAAAAAAAAGAACCGGGCGACCCGGTAAAATTGCTTAGCCGGGGCTCTGGAAGCCTAACACGGCGTGATCTTGTCCAAAAAGCCGCTGCTGAGCTCCAGCTGGAAGTGTAAAAAGAACCGGGCTGGTTAAAAAAAAGAACCGGGCGGCCCGGTAAAATTGCTTAGCCAGGGTTCTGGAAGCATAACCCGGCGTGATACTGTGCAAAAAGCCGCTGCTGAGCTCCAGCTGGAAGTGTAAAAAGAACCGGGCTGGTTAAAAAAAGAACCGGGCTGGTTAAAAAAAGAACCGGGTGACCCGGTAAAATTGCTTAGCCGGGGCTCTGGAAGCCTAACACGGCGTGATCTTGTCCAAAAAGCCGCTGCTGAGCTCCAGCTGGAAGTGTAAAAAGAACCGGGCTGGTTAAAAAAAAAGAACCGGGCGACCCGGTAAAATTGCTTAGCCGGGGCTCTGGAAGCCTAACACGGCGTGATCTTGTCCAAAAAGCCGCTGCTGAGCTCCAGCTGGAAGTGTAAAAAGAACCGGGCTGGTTAAAAAAAAGAACCGGGCGGCCCGGTAAAATTGCTTAGCCGGGGTCCTGGAAGCCTAACCCGGCGTGATACTGTGCAAAAAGCCGCTGCTGAGCTCCAGCTGGAAGTGTAAAAAGAACCGGGCTGGTTAAAAAAAAAAGAACCGGGCGACCCGGTAAAATTGCTTAGCCGGTGCTCTGGAAGCCTAACACGGCGTGATCTTGTCCAAAAAGCCGCTGCTGAGCTCCAGCTGGAAGTGCAAAAAGAACCAGGCTTGTTAAAAAAAAGAACCGGGCGGCCCGTTAAAATTGCTTAGCCAGGGCTCTGGAAGCCTAACCAGGCGTGATCTTGTCCAAAAAGCCGCTCGTGAGCTCCAGCTGGAAGTGTAAAAAGAACCGGGCTGGTTAAAAAAAAAGAACTGGGCGGCCCGGTAAAATTGCTTAGCCGGGGCTCTGGAAGCCTAACACGGCGTGATCTTGTCCAAAAAGCCGCTCGTGAGCTCCAGCTGGAAGTGTAAAAAGAACCGGGCTGGTTCAAAAAAAGAACCGGGCGGCCCGGTAGAATTGCTTAGCCGAGGTCCTGGAAGCCTAACCCGGCGTGATCTTGCGCAAAAAGCCGCTGCTGAGCTCCAGCTGGAAGTGTAAAAAGAACCGGGCTGGTTCAAAAAAAGAACCGGGCGGCCCGGTAAAATTGCTTAGCCGGGGTCCTGGAAGCCTAACGCGGCGTGATCTTGCCCGAAAGTCGGCCTCTATACTTCCATATTAGGTACCAGGCGCTCAGAGCCAACTTGGCAAAAATTTTCTAAGTGCCCACGGCTCTGCGGGGATTGTGCGTCCGACCCGTGCCGGTTCTCCAGCCGGCCTAAAATAACGCAAAACCAGCCTCTCCCCCTGGAGCTCACAGCCAAAGGCGAAACTTTTCTAAGTGCCTACGGCTCTGCGGGCTTTTGAGTCCGCCCCGCGCCGGTTCGTCGGTCGGCCTCAAAAAGCGAAAAATCAGCCTCTCTCCCTGGAGCTCGACTCGAGTTGATTATTATACATGAAGAAATAACCAATTTCATCGTTTGGTTTATGTTTTACACGCGTTTTAAATTTTATTGCCGAAATCGCTTTTTCTCGCCGAGATAAGCACGTTTTCTGAAATGCCGCTCTCCCGTCACTCTGGTTAAAGTGTTATGAAAAAAAAGGCTGTTGGGGGCTAGGGAGTATCGAGTTGATCATTATACATGAAGAAATAACCAATTTCATCGTTTGGTTTATGTTTTACACGCGTTTTAAATTTTATTGCCGAAATCGCTTTTTCTCGCCGAGATAAGCACGTTTTCTGAAATGCCGCTCTCCCGTCACTCTGGTTAAAGTGTTATGAAAAAAAAGGCTGTTGGGGGCTAGGGAGTATCGAGTTGATCATTATACATGAAGAAATAACCAATTTCATCGTTTGGTTTATGTTTTACACGCGTTTTAAATTTTATTGCCGAAATCGCTTTTTCTCGCCGAGATAAGCACGTTTTCTGAAATGCCGCTCTCCCGTCACTCTGGTTAAAGTGTTATCAAAAAAAAGGCTGTTGGGGGCTAGGGAGTATCGAGTTGATCATTATACATGAAGAAATAACCAATTTCATCGTTTGGTTTATGTTTTACACGCGTTTTAAATTTTATTGCCGAAATCGCTTTTTCTCGCCGAGATAAGCACGTTTTCTGAAATGCCGCTCTCCCGTCACTCTGGTTAAAGTGTTATGAAAAAAAAGGCTGTTGGGGGCTAGGGAGTATCGAGTTGATCATTATACATGAAGAAATAACCAATTTCATCGTTTGGTTTATGTTTTACACGCGTTTTAAATTTTATTGCCGAAATCGCTTTTTCTCGCCGAGATAAGCACGTTTTCTGAAATGCCGCTCTCCCGTCACTCTGGTTAAAGTGTTATGAAAAAAAAGGCTGTTGGGGGCTAGGGAGTATCGAGTTGATCATTATACATGAAGAAATAACCAATTTCATCGTTTGGTTTATGTTTTACACGCGTTTTAAATTTTATTGCCCAAATCGCTTTTTCTCGCCGAGATAAGCACGTTTTCTGAAATGCCGCTCTCCCGTCACTCTGGTTAAAGTGTTGTGAAAAAAAAGGCTGTTGGAGGCTAGGGAGTATCGAGTTGATCATTATACATGAAGAAATAACCAATTTCATCGTTTGGTTTATGTTTTACACGCGTTTTAAATTTTATTGCCGAAATCGCTTTTTCTCGCCGAGATAAGCACGTTTTCTGAAATGCCGCTCTCCCGTCACTCTGGTTAAAGTGTTATGAAAAAAAAGGCTGTTGGGGGCTAGGGAGTATCGAGTTGATCATTATACATGAAGAAATAACCAATTTCATCGTTTGGTTTATGTTTTACACGCGTTTTAAATTTTATTGCCGAAATCGCTTTTTCTCGCCGAGATAAGCACGTTTTCTGAAATGCCGCTCTCCCGTCACTCTGGTTAAAGTGTTATGAAAAAAAAGGCTGTTGGGGGCTAGGGAGTATCGAGTTGATCATTATACATGAAGAAATAACCAATTTCATCGTTTGGTTTATGTTTTACACGCGTTTTAAATTTTATTGCCGAAATCGCTTTTTCTCGCCGAGATAAGCACGTTTTCTGAAATGCCGCTCTCCCGTCACTCTGGTTAAAGTGTTATGAAAAAAAAGGCTGTTGGGGGCTAGGGAGTATCGAGTTGATCATTATACATGAAGAAATAACCAATTTCATCGTTTGGTTTATGTTTTACACGCGTTTTAAATTTTATTGCCGAAATCGCTTTTTCTCGCCGAGATAAGCACGTTTTCTGAAATGCCGCTCTCCCGTCACTCTGGTTAAAGTGTTATGAAAAAAAAGGCTGTTGGAGGCTAGGGAGTATCGAGTTGATCATTATACATGAAGAAATAACCAATTTCATCGTTTGGTTTATGTTTTACACGCGTTTTAAATTTTATTGCCGAAATCGCTTTTTCTCGCCGAGATAAGCACGTTTTCTGAAATGCCGCTCTCCCGTCACTCTGGTTAAAGTGTTATGAAAAAAAAGGCTGTTGGGGGCTAGGGAGTATCGAGTTGATCATTATACATGAAGAAATAACCAATTTCATCGTTTGGTTTATGTTTTACACGCGTTTTAAATTTTATTGCCGAAATCGCTTTTTCTCGCCGAGATAAGCACGTTTTCTGAAATGCCGCTCTCCCGTCACTCTGGTTAAAGTGTTATGAAAAAAAAGGCTGTTGGGGGCTAGGGAGTATCGAGTTGATCATTATACATGAAGAAATAACCAATTTCATCGTTTGGTTTATGTTTTACACGCGTTTTAAATTTTATTGCCGAAATCGCTTTTTCTCGCCGAGATAAGCACGTTTTCTGAAATGCCGCTCTCCCGTCACTCTGGTTAAAGTGTTATGAAAAAAAAGGCTGTTGGGGGCTAGGGAGTATCGAGTTGATCATTATACATGAAGAAATAACCAATTTCATCGTTTGGTTTATGTTTTACACGCGTTTTAAATTTTATTGCCGAAATCGCTTTTTCTCGCCGAGATAAGCACGTTTTCTGAAATGCCGCTCTCCCGTCACTCTGGTTAAAGTGTTATGAAAAAAAAGGCTGTTGGGGGCTAGGGAGTATCGAGTTGATCATTATATATGAAGAAATAACCAATTTCATCGTTTGGTTTATGTTTTACACGCGTTTTAAATTTTATTGCCGAAATCGCTTTTTCTCGCCGAGATAAGCACGTTTTCTGAAATGCCGCTCTCCCGTCACTCTGGTTAAAGTGTTATGAAAAAAAAGGCTGTTGGGGGCTAGGGAGTATCGAGTTGATCATTATACATGAAGAAATAACCAATTTCATCGTTTGGTTTATGTTTTACACGCGTTTTAAATTTTATTGCCGAAATCGCTTTTTCTCGCCGAGATAAGCACGTTTTCTGAAATGCCGCTCTCCCGTCACTCTGGTTAAAGTGTTATGAAAAAAAAGGCTGTTGGGGGCTAGGGAGTATCGAGTTGATCATTATACATGAAGAAATAACCAATTTCATCGTTTGGTTTATGTTTTACACGCGTTTTAAATTTTATTGCCGAAATCGCTTTTTCTCGCCGAGATAAGCACGTTTTCTGAAATGCCGCTCTCCCGTCACTCTGGTTAAAGTGTTATGAAAAAAAAGGCTGTTGGGGGCTAGGGAGTATCGAGTTGATCATTATACATGAAGAAATAACCAATTTCATCGTTTGGTTTATGTTTTACACGCGTTTTAAATTTTATTGCCGAAATCGCTTTTTCTCGCCGAGATAAGCACGTTTTCTGAAATGCCGCTCTCCCGTCACTCTGGTTAAAGTGTTATGAAAAAAAAGGCTGTTGGGGGCTAGGGAGTATCGAGTTGATCATTATACATGAAGAAATAACCAATTTCATCGTTTGGTTTATGTTTTACACGCGTTTTAAATTTTATTGCCGAAATCGCTTTTTCTCGCCGAGATAAGCACGTTTTCTGAAATGCCGCTCTCCCGTCACTCTGGTTAAAGTGTTATGAAAAAAAAGGCTGTTGGGGGCTAGGGAGTATCGAGTTGATCATTATACATGAAGAAATAACCAATTTCATCGTTTGGTTTATGTTTTACACGCGTTTTAAATTTTATTGCCGAAATCGCTTTTTCTCGCCGAGATAAGCACGTTTTCTGAAATGCCGCTCTCCCGTCACTCTGGTTAAAGTGTTGTGAAAAAAAAGGCTGTTGGAGGCTAGGGAGTATCGAGTTGATCATTATACATGAAGAAATAACCAATTTCATCGTTTGGTTTATGTTTTACACGCGTTTTAAATTTTATTGCCGAAATCGCTTTTTCTCGCCGAGATAAGCACGTTTTCTGAAATGCCGCTCTCCCGTCACTCTGGTTAAAGTGTTATGAAAAAAAAGGCTGTTGGGGGCTAGGGAGTATCGAGTTGATCATTATACATGAAGAAATAACCAATTTCATCGTTTGGTTTATGTTTTACACGCGTTTTAAATTTTATTGCCGAAATCGCTTTTTCTCGCCGAGATAAGCACGTTTTCTGAAATGCCGCTCTCCCGTCACTCTGGTTAAAGTGTTATGAAAAAAAAGGCTGTTGGGGGCTAGGGAGTATCGAGTTGATCATTATACATGAAGAAATAACCAATTTCATCGTTTGGTTTATGTTTTACACGCGTTTTAAATTTTATTGCCGAAATCGCTTTTTCTCGCCGAGATAAGCACGTTTTCTGAAATGCCGCTCTCCCGTCACTCTGGTTAAAGTGTTATGAAAAAAAAGGCTGTTGGGGGCTAGGGAGTATCGAGTTGATCATTATACATGAAGAAATAACCAATTTCATCGTTTGGTTTATGTTTTACACGCGTTTTAAATTTTATTGCCGAAATCGCTTTTTCTCGCCGAGATAAGCACGTTTTCTGAAATGCCGCTCTCCCGTCACTCTGGTTAAAGTGTTATGAAAAAAAAGGCTGTTGGAGGCTAGGGAGTATCGAGTTGATCATTATACATGAAGAAATAACCAATTTCATCGTTTGGTTTATGTTTTACACGCGTTTTAAATTTTATTGCCGAAATCGCTTTTTCTCGCCGAGATAAGCACGTTTTCTGAAATGCCGCTCTCCCGTCACTCTGGTTAAAGTGTTATGAAAAAAAAGGCTGTTGGGGGCTAGGGAGTATCGAGTTGATCATTATACATGAAGAAATAACCAATTTCATCGTTTGGTTTATGTTTTACACGCGTTTTAAATTTTATTGCCGAAATCGCTTTTTCTCGCCGAGATAAGCACGTTTTCTGAAATGCCGCTCTCCCGTCACTCTGGTTAAAGTGTTGTGAAAAAAAAGGCTGTTGGGGGCTAGGGAGTATCGAGTTGATCATTATACATGAAGAAATAACCAATTTCATCGTTTGGTTTATGTTTTACACGCGTTTTAAATTTTATTGCCGAAATCGCTTTTTCTCGCCGAGATAAGCACGTTTTCTGAAATGCCGCTCTCCCGTCACTCTGGTTAAAGTGTTATGAAAAAAAAGGCTGTTGGGGGCTAGGGAGTATCGAGTTGATCATTATACATGAAGAAATAACCAATTTCATCGTTTGGTTTATGTTTTACACGCGTTTTAAATTTTATTGCCGAAATCGCTTTTTCTCGCCGAGATAAGCACGTTTTCTGAAATGCCGCTCTCCTGTCACTCTGGTTAAAGTGTTATGAAAAAAAAGGCTGTTGGGGGCTAGGGAGTATCGAGTTGATCATTATATATGAAGAAATAACCAATTTCATCGTTTGGTTTATGTTTTACACGCGTTTTAAATTTTATTGCCGAAATCGCTTTTTCTCGCCGAGATAAGCACGTTTTCTGAAATGCCGCTCTCCCGTCACTCTTGTTAAAGTGTTATGAAAAAAAAGGCTGTTGGGGGCTAGGGAGTATCGAGTTGATCATTATACATGAAGAAATAACCAATTTCATCGTTTGGTTTATGTTTTACACGCGTTTTAAATTTTATTGCCGAAATCGCTTTTTCTCGCCGAGATAAGCACGTTTTCTGAAATGCCGCTCTCCCGTCACTCTGGTTAAAGTGTTATGAAAAAAAAGGCTGTTGGGGGCTAGGGAGTATCGAGTTGATCATTATACATGAAGAAATAACCAATTTCATCGTTTGGTTTATGTTTTACACGCGTTTTAAATTTTATTGCCGAAATCGCTTTTTCTCGCCGAGATAAGCACGTTTTCTGAAATGCCGCTCTCCCGTCACTCTGGTTAAAGTGTTATGAAAAAAAAGGCTGTTGGGGGCTAGGGAGTATCGAGTTGATCATTATACATGAAGAAATAACCAATTTCATCGTTTGGTTTATGTTTTACACGCGTTTTAAATTTTATTGCCGAAATCGCTTTTTCTCGCCGAGATAAGCACGTTTTCTGAAATGCCGCTCTCCCGTCACTCTGGTTAAAGTGTTATGAAAAAAAAGGCTGTTGGGGGCTAGGGAGTATCGAGTTGATCATTATACATGAAGAAATAACCAATTTCATCGTTTGGTTTATGTTTTACACGATGCTGAGCTCCAGCTGGAAGTGTAAAAAGAACCGGGCTGGTTAAAAAAAGAACCGGGCGACCCGGTAAAATTGCTTAGCCGGGGCTCTGGAAGCCTAACACGGCGTGATCTTGTCCAAAAAGCCGCTGCTGAGCTCCAGCTGGAAGTGTAAAAAGAACCGGGCTGGTTAAAAAAAAGAACCGGGCGACCCGGTAAAATTGCTTAGCCGGGGCTCTGGAAGCCTAACACGGCGTGATCTTGTCCAAAAAGCCGCTGCTGAGCTCCAGCTGGAAGTGTAAAAAGAACCGGGCTGGTTAAAAAAAAGAACCGGGCGGCCCGGTAAAATTGCTTAGCCGGGGCTCTGGAAGCCTAACCCGGCGTGATACTGTGCAAAAAGCCGCTGCTGAGCTCCAGCTGGAAGTGTAAAAAAAACCGGGCTGGTTAAAAAAAAGAACCGGGCGACCCTGTAAAATTGCTTAGCCGGGGCTCTGGAAGCCTAACACGGCGTGATCTTGTCCAAAAACCCGCTGCTGAGCTCCAGCTGGAAGTGTAAAAAGAACCGGGCTGGTTAAAAAAAAGAACCGGGCGGGCCGGTAAAATTGCTTAGCCGGGGCTCTGGAAGCCTAACACGGCGTGATCTTGTCCAAAAAGCCGCTCGTGAGCTCCAGCTGGAAGTGTAAAAAGAACCGGGCTGGTTCAAAAAAAGAACCGGGCGGCCCGGTAGAATTGCTTAGCCGAGGTCCTGGAAGCCTAACCCGGCGTGATCTTGCGCAAAAAGCCGCTGCTGAGCTCCAGCTGGAAGTGTAAAAAGAACCGGGCTGGTTCAAAAAAAGAACCGGGCGGCCCGGTAAAATTGCTTAGCCGGGGTCCTGGAAGCCTAACGCGGCGTGATCTTGCCCGAAAGTCGGCCTCTATACTTCCATATTAGGTACCAGGCGCTCAGAGCCAACTTGGCAAAAATTTTCTAAGTGCCCACGGCTCTGCGGGGATTGTGCGTCCGACCCGCGCCGGTTCTCCAGCCGGCCTAAAATAACGCAAAACCAGCCTCTCCCCCTGGAGCTCACAGCCAAAGGCGAAACTTTTCTAAGTGCCTACGGCTCTGCGGGCTTTTGAGTCCGCCCCGCGCCGGTTCGTCGGTCGGCCTTAAAAAGCGAAAAATCAGCCTCTCTCCCTGGAGCTCGACTCGAGTTGATCATTATACATGAAGAAATAACCAATTTCATCGTTTGGTTTATGTTTTACACGCGTTTTAAATTTTATTGCCGAAATCGCTTTTTCTCGCCGAGATAAGCACGTTTTCTGAAATGCCGCTCTCCCGTCACTCTGGTTAAAGTGTTATGAAAAAAAAGGCTGTTGGGGGCTAGGGAGTATCGAGTTGATCATTATACATGAAGAAATAACCAATTTCATCGTTTGGTTTATGTTTTACACGCGTTTTAAATTTTATTGCCGAAATCGCTTTTTCTCGCCGAGATAAGCACGTTTTCTGAAATGCCGCTCTCCCGTCACTCTGGTTAAAGTGTTATGAAAAAAAAGGCTGTTGGGGGCTAGGGAGTATCGAGTTGATCATTATACATGAAGAAATAACCAATTTCATCGTTTGGTTTATGTTTTACACGCGTTTTAAATTTTATTGCCGAAATCGCTTTTTCTCGCCGAGATAAGCACGTTTTCTGAAATGCCGCTCTCCCGTCACTCTGGTTAAAGTGTTATGAAAAAAAGGCTGTTGGGGGCTAGGGAGTATCGAGTTGATCATTATACATGAAGAAATAACCAATTTCATCGTTTGGTTTATGTTTTACACGCGTTTTAAATTTTATTGCCGAAATCGCTTTTTCTCGCCGAGATAAGCACGTTTTCTGAAATGCCGCTCTCCCGTCACTCTGGTTAAAGTGTTATGAAAAAAAAGGCTGTTGGGGGCTAGGGAGTATCGAGTTGATCATTATACATGAAGAAATAACCAATTTCATCGTTTGGTTTATGTTTTACACGCGTTTTAAATTTTATTGCCGAAATCGCTTTTTCTCGCCGAGATAAGCACGTTTTCTGAAATGCCGCTCTCCCGTCACTCTGGTTAAAGTGTTATGAAAAAAAAAAGGCTGTTGGGGGCTAGGGAGTATCGAGTTGATCATTATACATGAAGAAATAAGCAATTTCATCGTTTGGTTTATGTTTTACACGCGTTTTAAATTTTATTGCCGAAATCGCTTTTTCTCGCCGAGATAAGCACGTTTTCTGAAATGCCGCTCTCCCGTCACTCTGGTTAAAGTGTTATGAAAAAAAAGGCTGTTGGGGGCTAGGGAGTATCGAGTTGATCATTATACATGAAGAAATAAGCAATTTCATCGTTTGGTTTATGTTTTACACGCGTTTTAAATTTTATTGCCGAAATCGCTTTTTCTCGCCGAGATAAGCACGTTTTCTGAAATGCCGCTCTCCCGTCACTCTGGTTAAAGTGTTATGAAAAAAAAGGCTGTTGGGGGCTAGGGAGTATCGAGTTGATCATTATACATGAAGAAATAACCAATTTCATCGTTTGATTTATGTTTTACACGCGTTTTAAATTTTATTGCCAAAATCGCTTTTTCTCGCCGAGATAAGCACGTTTTCTGAAATGCCGCTCTCCCGTCACTCTGGTTAAAGTGTTATGAAAAAAAAGGCTGTTGGGGGCTAGGGAGTATCGAGTTGATCATTATACATGAAGAAATAACCGATTTCATCGTTTGGTTTATGTTTTACACGCGTTTTAAATTTTATTGCCGAAATCGCTTTTTCTCGCCGAGATAAGCACTTTTTCTGAAATGCCGCTCTCCCGTCACTCTGGTTAAAGTGTTATGAAAAAAAAGGCTGTTGGGGGCTAGGGAGTATCGAGTTGATCATTATACATGAAGAAATAACCAATTTCATCGTTTGGTTTATGTTTTACACGCGTTTTAAATTGTATTGCCGAAATCGCTTTTTCTCGCCGAGATAAGCACGTTTTCTGAAATGCCGCTCTCCCGTCACTCTGGTTAAAGTGTTATGAAAAAAAAGGCTGTTGGGGGCTAGGGAGTATCGAGTTGATCATTATACATGAAGAAATAACCAATTTCATCGTTTGGTTTATGTTTTACACGCGTTTTAAATTGTATTGCCGAAATCGCTTTTTCTCGCCGAGATAAGCACGTTTTCTGAAATGCCGCTCTCCCGTCACTCTGGTTAAAGTGTTATGAAAAAAAAGGCTGTTGGGGGCTAGGGAGTATCGAGTTGATCATTATACATGAAGAAATAACCAATTTCATCGTTTGGTTTATGTTTTACACGCGTTTTAAATTTTATTGCCGAAATCGCTTTTTCTCGCCGAGATAAGCACGTTTTCTGAAATGCCGCTCTCCCGTCACTCTGGTTAAAGTGTTATGAAAAAAAAGGCTGTTGGGGGCTAGGGAGTATCGAGTTGATCATTATACATGAAGAAATAACCAATTTCATCGTTTGGTTTATGTTTTACACGCGTTTTAAATTTTATTGCCGAAATCGCTTTTTCTCGCCGAGATAAGCACGTTTTCTGAATTGCCGCTCTCCCGTCACTCTGGTTAAAGTGTTATGAAAAAAAAGGCTGTTGGGGGCTAGGGAGTATCGAGTTGATCATTATACATGAAGAAATAACCAATTTCATCGTTTGGTTTATGTTTTACACGCGTTTTAAATTTTATTGCCGAAATCGCTTTTTCTCGCCGAGATAAGCACGTTTTCTGAAATGCCGCTCTCCCGTCACTCTGGTTAAAGTGTTATGAAAAAAAAGGCTGTTGGGGGCTAGGGAGTATCGAGTTGATCATTATACATGAAGAAATAACCAATTTCATCGTTTGGTTTATGTTTTACACGCGTTTTAAATTGTATTGCCGAAATCGCTTTTTCTCGCCGAGATAAGCACGTTTTCTGAAATGCCGCTCTCCCGTCACTCTGGTTAAAGTGTTATGAAAAAAAAGGCTGTTGGGGGCTAGGGAGTATCGAGTTGATCATTATACATGAAGAAATAACCAATTTCATCGTTTGGTTTATGTTTTACACGCGTTTTAAATTTTATTGCCGAAATCGCTTTTTCTCGCCGAGATAAGCACGTTTTCTGAAATGCCGCTCTCCCGTCACTCTGGTTAAAGTGTTATGAAAAAAAAGGCTGTTGGGGGCTAGGGAGTATCGAGTTGATCATTATACATGAAGAAATAACCAATTTCATCGTTTGGTTTATGTTTTACACGCGTTTTAAATTTTATTGCCGAAATCGCTTTTTCTCGCCGAGATAAGCACGTTTTCTGAAATGCCGCTCTCCCGTCACTCTGGTTAAAGTGTTATGAAAAAAAAGGCTGTTGGGGGCTAGGGAGTATCGAGTTGATCATTATACATGAAGAAATAACCAATTTCATCGTTTGGTTTATGTTTTACACGCGTTTTAAATTTTATTGCCGAAATCGCTTTTTCTCGCCGAGATAAGCACGTTTTCTGAAATGCCGCTCTCCCGTCACTCTGGTTAAAGTGTTATGAAAAAAAAGGCTGTTGGGGGCTAGGGAGTATCGAGTTGATCATTATACATGAAGAAATAACCAATTTCATCGTTTGGTTTATGTTTTACACGCGTTTTAAATTTTATTGCCGAAATCGCTTTTTCTCGCCGAGATAAGCACGTTTTCTGAAATGCCGCTCTCCCGTCACTCTGGTTAAAGTGTTATGAAAAAAAAGGCTGTTGGGGGCTAGGGAGTATCGAGTTGATCATTATACATGAAGAAATAACCAATTTCATCGTTTGGTTTATGTTTTACACGCGTTTTAAATTTTATTGCCGAAATCGCTTTTTCTCGCCGAGATAAGCACGTTTTCTGAAATGCCGCTCTCCCGTCACTCTGGTTAAAGTGTTATGAAAAAAAAGGCTGTTGGGGGCTAGGGAGTATCGAGTTGATCATTATACATGAAGAAATAACCAATTTCATCGTTTGGTTTATGTTTTACACGCGTTTTAAATTTTATTGCCGAAATCGCTTTTTCTCGCCGAGATAAGCACGTTTTCTGAAATGCCGCTCTCCCGTCACTCTGGTTAAAGTGTTATGAAAAAAAAGGCTGTTGGGGGCTAGGGAGTATCGAGTTGATCATTATACATGAAGAAATAACCAATTTCATCGTTTGGTTTATGTTTTACACGCGTTTTAAATTTTATTGCCGAAATCGCTTTTTCTCGCCGAGATAAGCACGTTTTCTGAAATGCCGCTCTCCCGTCACTCTGGTTAAAGTGTTATGAAAAAAAAGGCTGTTCGGGGCTAGGGAGTATCGAGTTGATCATTATACATGAAGAAATAACCAATTTCATCGTTTGGTTTATGTTTTACACGCGTTTTAAATTTTATTGCCGAAATCGCTTTTTCTCGCCGAGATAAGCACGTTTTCTGAAATGCCGCTCTCCCGTCTCTCTGGTTAAAGTGTTATGAAAAAAAAGGCTGTTGGGGGCTAGGGAGTATCGAGTTGATCATTATACATGAAGAAATAACCAATTTCATCGTTTGGTTTATGTTTTACACGCGTTTTAAATTTTATTGCCGAAATCGCTTTTTCTCGCCGAGATAAGCACGTTTTCTGAAATGCCGCTCTCCCGTCACTCTGGTTAAAGTGTTATGAAAAAAAAGGCTGTTGGGGGCTAGGGAGTATCGAGTTGATCATTATACATGAAGAAATAACCAATTTCATCGTTTGGTTTATGTTTTACACGCGTTTTAATTTTTATTGCCGAAATCGCTTTTTCTCGCCGAGATAAGCACGTTTTCTGAAATGCCGCTCTCCCGTCACTCTGGTTAAAGTGTTATGAAAAAAAAGGCTGTTGGGGGCTAGGGAGTATCGAGTTGATCATTATACATGAAGAAATAACCAATTTCATCGTTTGGTTTATGTTTTACACGCGTTTTAAATTTTATTGCCGAAATCGCTTTTTCTCGCCGAGATAAGCACGTTTTCTGAAATGCCGCTCTCCCGTCACTCTGGTTAAAGTGTTATGAAAAAAAAGGCTGTTGGGGGCTAGGGAGTATCGAGTTGATCATTATACATGAAGAAATAACCAATTTCATCGTTTGGTTTATGTTTTACACGCGTTTTAAATTTTATTGCCGAAATCGCTTTTTCTCGCCGAGATAAGCACGTTTTCTGAAATGCCGCTCTCCCGTCACTCTGGTTAAAGTGTTATGAAAAAAAAGGCTGTTGGGGGCTAGGGAGTATCGAGTTGATCATTATACATGAAGAAATAACCAATTTCATCGTTTGGTTTATGTTTTACACGCGTTTTAAATTTTATTGCCGAAATCGCTTTTTCTCGCCGAGATAAGCACGTTTTCTGAAATGCCGCTCTCCCGTCACTCTGGTTAAAGTGTTATGAAAAAAACGGCTGTTGGGGGCTAGGGAGTATCGAGTTGATCATTATACATGAAGAAATAACCAATTTCATCGTTTGGTTTATGTTTTACACGCGTTTTAAATTGTATTGCCGAAATCGCTTTTTCTCGCCGAGATAAGCACGTTTTCTGAAATGCCGCTCTCCCGTCACTCTGGTTAAAGTGTTATGAAAAAAAAGGCTGTTGGGGGCTAGGGAGTATCGAGTTGATCATTATACATGAAGAAATAACCAATTTCATCGTTTGGTTTATGTTTTACACGCGTTTTAAATTTTATTGCCGAAATCGCTTTTTCTCGCCGAGATAAGCACGTTTTCTGAAATGCCGCTCTCCCGTCACTCTGGTTAAAGTTTTATGAAAAAAAAGGCTGTTGGGGGCTAGGGAGTATCGAGTTGATCATTATACATGAAGAAATAACCAATTTCATCGTTTGGTTTATGTTTTACACGCGTTTTAAATTTTATTGCCGAAATCGCTTTTTCTCGCCGAGATAAGCACGTTTTCTGAAATGCCGCTCTCCCGTCACTCTGGTTAAAGTGTTATGAAAAAGAAAGGCTGTTGGGGGCTAGGGAGTATCGAGTTGATCATTATACATGAAGAAATAACCAATTTCATCGTTTGGTTTATGTTTTACACGCGTTTTAAATTTTATTGCCGAAATCGCTTTTTCTCGCCGAGATAAGCACGTTTTCTGAAATGCCGCTCTCCCGTCACTCTGGTTAAAGTGTTATGAAAAAAAAGGCTGTTGGGGGCTAGGGAGTATCGAGTTGATCATTATACATGAAGAAATAACCAATTTCATCGTTTGGTTTATGTTTTACACGCGTTTTAAATTTTATTGCCGAAATCGCTTTTTCTCGCCGAGATAAGCACGTTTTCTGAAATGCCGCTCTCCCGTCACTCTGGTTAAAGTGTTATGAAAAAAAAGGCTGTTGGGGGCTAGGGAGTATCGAGTTGATCATTATACATGAAGAAATAACCAATTTCATCGTTTGGTTTATGTTTTACACGCGTTTTAAATTTTATTGCCGAAATCGCTTTTTCTCGCCGAGATAAGCACGTTTTCTGAAATGCCGCTCTCCCGTCACTCTGGTTAAAGTGTTATGAAAAAAAAGGCTGTTGGGGGCTAGGGAGTATCGAGTTGATCATTATACATGAAGAAATAACCAATTTCATCGTTTGGTTTATGTTTTACACGCGTTTTAAATTTTATTGCCGAAATCGCTTTTTCTCGCCGAGATAAGCACGTTTTCTGAAATGCCGCTCTCCCGTCACTCTGGTTAAAGTGTTATGAAAAAAAAGGCTGTTGGGGGCTAGGGAGTATCGAGTTGATCATTATACATGAAGAAATAACCAATTTCATCGTTTGGTTTATGTTTTACACGCGTTTTAAATTTTATTGCCGAAATCGCTTTTTCTCGCCGAGATAAGCACGTTTTCTGAAATGCCGCTCTCCCGTCACTCTGGTTAAAGTGTTATGAAAAAAAAGGCTGTTCGGGGCTAGGGAGTATCGAGTTGATCATTATACATGAAGAAATAACCAATTTCATCGTTTGGTTTATGTTTTACACGCGTTTTAAATTTTATTGCCGAAAGCTTTTTCTCGCCGAGATAAGCACGTTTTCTGAAATGCCGCTCTCCCGTCACTCTCTGGTTAAAGTGTTATGAAAAAAAAGGCTGTTGGGGGCTAGGGAGTATCGAGTTGATCATTATACATGAAGAAATAACCAATTTCATCGTTTGGTTTATGTTTTACACGCGTTTTAAATTTTATTGCCGAAATCGCTTTTTCTCGCCGAGATAAGCACGTTTTCTGAAATGCCGCTCTCCCGTCACTCTGGTTAAAGTGTTATGAAAAAAAAGGCTGTTGGGGGCTAGGGAGTATCGAGTTGATCATTATACATGAAGAAATAACCAATTTCATCGTTTGGTTTATGTTTTACACGCGTTTTAAATTTTATTGCCGAAATCGCTTTTTCTCGCCGAGATAAGCACGTTTTCTGAAATGCCGCTCTCCCGTCACTCTGGTTAAAGTGTTATGAAAAAAAAGGCTGTTGGGGGCTAGGGAGTATCGAGTTGATCATTATACATGAAGAAATAACCAATTTCATCGTTTGGTTTATGTTTTACACGCGTTTTAAATTTTATTGCCGAAATCGCTTTTTCTCGCCGAGATAAGCACGTTTTCTGAAATGCCGCTCTCCCGTCACTCTGGTTAAAGTGTTATGAAAAAAAAGGCTGTTGGGGGCTAGGGAGTATCGAGTTGATCATTATACATGAAGAAATAACCAATTTCATCGTTTGGTTTATGTTTTACACGCGTTTTAAATTTTATTGCCGAAATCGCTTTTTCTCGCCGAGATAAGCACGTTTTCTGAAATGCCGCTCTCCCGTCACTCTGGTTAAAGTGTTATGAAAAAAAAGGCTGTTGGGGGCTAGGGAGTATCGAGTTGATCATTATACATGAAGAAATAACCAATTTCATCGTTTGGTTTATGTTTTACACGCGTTTTAAATTTTATTGCCGAAATCGCTTTTTCTCGCCGAGATAAGCACGTTTTCTGAAATGCCGCTCTCCCGTCACTCTGGTTAAAGTGTTATGAAAAAAAAGGCTGTTGGGGGCTAGGGAGTATCGAGTTGATCATTATACATGAAGAAATAACCAATTTCATCGTTTGGTTTATGTTTTACACGCGTTTTAAATTTTATTGCCGAAATCGCTTTTTCTCGCCGAGATAAGCACGTTTTCTGAAATGCCGCTCTCCCGTCACTCTGGTTAAAGTGTTATGAAAAAAAAGGCTGTTGGGGGCTAGGGAGTATCGAGTTGATCATTATACATGAAGAAATAACCAATTTCATCGTTTGGTTTATGTTTTACACGCGTTTTAAATTTTATTGCCGAAATCGCTTTTTCTCGCCGAGATAAGCACGTTTTCTGAAATGCCGCTCTCCCGTCACTCTGGTTAAAGTGTTATGAAAAAAAAGGCTGTTGGGGGCTAGGGAGTATCGAGTTGATCATTATACATGAAGAAATAACCAATTTCATCGTTTGGTTTATGTTTTACACGCGTTTTAAATTTTATTGCCGAAATCGCTTTTTCTCGCCGAGATAAGCACGTTTTCTGAAATGCCGCTCTCCCGTCACTCTGGTTAAAGTGTTATGAAAAAAAAGGCTGTTGGGGGCTAGGGAGTATCGAGTTGATCATTATACATGAAGAAATAACCAATTTCATCGTTTGGTTTATGTTTTACACGCGTTTTAAATTTTATTGCCGAAATCGCTTTTTCTCGCCGAGATAAGCACGTTTTCTGAAATGCCGCTCTCCCGTCACTCTGGTTAAAGTGTTATGAAAAAAAAGGCTGTTGGGGGCTAGGGAGTATCGAGTTGATCATTATACATGAAGAAATAACCAATTTCATCGTTTGGTTTATGTTTTACACGCGTTTTAAATTTTATTGCCGAAATCGCTTTTTCTCGCCGAGATAAGCACGTTTTCTGAAATGCCGCTCTCCCGTCACTCTGGTTAAAGTGTTATGAAAAAAAAGGCTGTTGGGGGCTAGGGAGTATCGAGTTGATCATTATACATGAAGAAATAACCAATTTCATCGTTTGGTTTATGTTTTACACGCGTTTTAAATTTTATTGCCGAAATCGCTTTTTCTCGCCGAGATAAGCACGTTTTCTGAAATGCCGCTCTCCCGTCACTCTGGTTAAAGTGTTATGAAAAAAAAGGCTGTTGGGGGCTAGGGAGTATCGAGTTGATCATTATACATGAAGAAATAACCAATTTCATCGTTTGGTTTATGTTTTACACGCGTTTTAAATTTTATTGCCGAAATCGCTTTTTCTCGCCGAGATAAGCACGTTTTCTGAAATGCCGCTCTCCCGTCACTCTGGTTAAAGTGTTATGAAAAAAAAGGCTGTTGGGGGCTAGGGAGTATCGAGTTGATCATTATACATGAAGAAATAACCAATTTCATCGTTTGGTTTATGTTTTACACGCGTTTTAAATTTTATTGCCGAAATCGCTTTTTCTCGCCGAGATAAGCACGTTTTCTGAAATGCCGCTCTCCCGTCACTCTGGTTAAAGTGTTATGAAAAAAAAGGCTGTTGGGGGCTAGGGAGTATCGAGTTGATCATTATACATGAAGAAATAACCAATTTCATCGTTTGGTTTATGTTTTACACGCGTTTTAAATTTTATTGCCGAAATCGCTTTTTCTCGCCGAGATAAGCACGTTTTCTGAAATGCCGCTCTCCCGTCACTCTGGTTAAAGTGTTATGAAAAAAAAGGCTGTTGGGGGCTAGGGAGTATCGAGTTGATCATTATACATGAAGAAATAACCAATTTCATCGTTTGGTTTATGTTTTACACGCGTTTTAAATTTTATTGCCGAAATCGCTTTTTCTCGCCGAGATAAGCACGTTTTCTGAAATGCCGCTCTCCCGTCACTCTGGTTAAAGTGTTATGAAAAAAAAGGCTGTTGGGGGCTAGGGAGTATCGAGTTGATCATTATACATGAAGAAATAACCAATTTCATCGTTTGGTTTATGTTTTACACGCGTTTTAAATTTTATTGCCGAAATCGCTTTTTCTCGCCGAGATAAGCACGTTTTCTGAAATGCCGCTCTCCCGTCACTCTGGTTAAAGTGTTATGAAAAAAAAGGCTGTTGGGGGCTAGGGAGTATCGAGTTGATCATTATACATGAAGAAATAACCAATTTCATCGTTTGGTTTATGTTTTACACGCGTTTTAAATTTTATTGCCGAAATCGCTTTTTCTCGCCGAGATAAGCACGTTTTCTGAAATGCCGCTCTCCCGTCACTCTGGTTAAAGTGTTATGAAAAAAAAGGCTGTTGGGGGCTAGGGAGTATCGAGTTGATCATTATACATGAAGAAATAACCAATTTCATCGTTTGGTTTATGTTTTACACGCGTTTTAAATTTTATTGCCGAAATCGCTTTTTCTCGCCGAGATAAGCACGTTTTCTGAAATGCCGCTCTCCCGTCACTCTGGTTAAAGTGTTATGAAAAAAAAGGCTGTTGGGGGCTAGGGAGTATCGAGTTGATCATTATACATGAAGAAATAACCAATTTCATCGTTTGGTTTATGTTTTACACGCGTTTTAAATTTTATTGCCGAAATCGCTTTTTCTCGCCGAGATAAGCACGTTTTCTGAAATGCCGCTCTCCCGTCACTCTGGTTAAAGTGTTATGAAAAAAAAGGCTGTTGGGGGCTAGGGAGTATCGAGTTGATCATTATACATGAAGAAATAACCAATTTCATCGTTTGGTTTATGTTTTACACGCGTTTTAAATTTTATTGCCGAAATCGCTTTTTCTCGCCGAGATAAGCACGTTTTCTGAAATGCCGCTCTCCCGTCACTCTGGTTAAAGTGTTATGAAAAAAAAGGCTGTTGGGGGCTAGGGAGTATCGAGTTGATCATTATACATGAAGAAATAACCAATTTCATCGTTTGGTTTATGTTTTACACGCGTTTTAAATTTTATTGCCGAAATCGCTTTTTCTCGCCGAGATAAGCACGTTTTCTGAAATGCCGCTCTCCCGTCACTCTGGTTAAAGTGTTATGAAAAAAAAGGCTGTTGGGGGCTAGGGAGTATCGAGTTGATCATTATACATGAAGAAATAACCAATTTCATCGTTTGGTTTATGTTTTACACGCGTTTTAAATTTTATTGCCGAAATCGCTTTTTCTCGCCGAGATAAGCACGTTTTCTGAAATGCCGCTCTCCCGTCACTCTGGTTAAAGTGTTATGAAAAAAAAGGCTGTTGGGGGCTAGGGAGTATCGAGTTGATCATTATACATGAAGAAATAACCAATTTCATCGTTTGGTTTATGTTTTACACGCGTTTTAAATTTTATTGCCGAAATCGCTTTTTCTCGCCGAGATAAGCACGTTTTCTGAAATGCCGCTCTCCCGTCACTCTGGTTAAAGTGTTATGAAAAAAAAGGCTGTTGGGGGCTAGGGAGTATCGAGTTGATCATTATACATGAAGAAATAACCAATTTCATCGTTTGGTTTATGTTTTACACGCGTTTTAAATTTTATTGCCGAAATCGCTTTTTCTCGCCGAGATAAGCACGTTTTCTGAAATGCCGCTCTCCCGTCACTCTGGTTAAAGTGTTATGAAAAAAAAGGCTGTTGGGGGCTAGGGAGTATCGAGTTGATCATTATACATGAAGAAATAACCAATTTCATCGTTTGGTTTATGTTTTACACGCGTTTTAAATTTTATTGCCGAAATCGCTTTTTCTCGCCGAGATAAGCACGTTTTCTGAAATGCCGCTCTCCCGTCACTCTGGTTAAAGTGTTATGAAAAAAAAGGCTGTTGGGGGCTAGGGAGTATCGAGTTGATCATTATACATGAAGAAATAACCAATTTCATCGTTTGGTTTATGTTTTACACGCGTTTTAAATTTTATTGCCGAAATCGCTTTTTCTCGCCGAGATAAGCACGTTTTCTGAAATGCCGCTCTCCCGTCACTCTGGTTAAAGTGTTATGAAAAAAAAGGCTGTTGGGGGCTAGGGAGTATCGAGTTGATCATTATACATGAAGAAATAACCAATTTCATCGTTTGGTTTATGTTTTACACGCGTTTTAAATTTTATTGCCGAAATCGCTTTTTCTCGCCGAGATAAGCACGTTTTCTGAAATGCCGCTCTCCCGTCACTCTGGTTAAAGTGTTATGAAAAAAAAGGCTGTTGGGGGCTAGGGAGTATCGAGTTGATCATTATACATGAAGAAATAACCAATTTCATCGTTTGGTTTATGTTTTACACGCGTTTTAAATTTTATTGCCGAAATCGCTTTTTCTCGCCGAGATAAGCACGTTTTCTGAAATGCCGCTCTCCCGTCACTCTGGTTAAAGTGTTATGAAAAAAAAGGCTGTTGGGGGCTAGGGAGTATCGAGTTGATCATTATACATGAAGAAATAACCAATTTCATCGTTTGGTTTATGTTTTACACGCGTTTTAAATTTTATTGCCGAAATCGCTTTTTCTCGCCGAGATAAGCACGTTTTCTGAAATGCCGCTCTCCCGTCACTCTGGTTAAAGTGTTATGAAAAAAAAGGCTGTTGGGGGCTAGGGAGTATCGAGTTGATCATTATACATGAAGAAATAACCAATTTCATCGTTTGGTTTATGTTTTACACGCGTTTTAAATTTTATTGCCGAAATCGCTTTTTCTCGCCGAGATAAGCACGTTTTCTGAAATGCCGCTCTCCCGTCACTCTGGTTAAAGTGTTATGAAAAAAAAGGCTGTTGGGGGCTAGGGAGTATCGAGTTGATCATTATACATGAAGAAATAACCAATTTCATCGTTTGGTTTATGTTTTACACGCGTTTTAAATTTTATTGCCGAAATCGCTTTTTCTCGCCGAGATAAGCACGTTTTCTGAAATGCCGCTCTCCCGTCACTCTGGTTAAAGTGTTATGAAAAAAAAGGCTGTTGGGGGCTAGGGAGTATCGAGTTGATCATTATACATGAAGAAATAACCAATTTCATCGTTTGGTTTATGTTTTACACGCGTTTTAAATTTTATTGCCGAAATCGCTTTTTCTCGCCGAGATAAGCACGTTTTCTGAAATGCCGCTCTCCCGTCACTCTGGTTAAAGTGTTATGAAAAAAAAGGCTGTTGGGGGCTAGGGAGTATCGAGTTGATCATTATACATGAAGAAATAACCAATTTCATCGTTTGGTTTATGTTTTACACGCGTTTTAAATTTTATTGCCGAAATCGCTTTTTCTCGCCGAGATAAGCACGTTTTCTGAAATGCCGCTCTCCCGTCACTCTGGTTAAAGTGTTATGAAAAAAAAGGCTGTTGGGGGCTAGGGAGTATCGAGTTGATCATTATACATGAAGAAATAACCAATTTCATCGTTTGGTTTATGTTTTACACGCGTTTTAAATTTTATTGCCGAAATCGCTTTTTCTCGCCGAGATAAGCACGTTTTCTGAAATGCCGCTCTCCCGTCACTCTGGTTAAAGTGTTATGAAAAAAAAGGCTGTTGGGGGCTAGGGAGTATCGAGTTGATCATTATACATGAAGAAATAACCAATTTCATCGTTTGGTTTATGTTTTACACGCGTTTTAAATTTTATTGCCGAAATCGCTTTTTCGATATAAGCACGTTTTCTGAAATGCCGCTCTCCCGTCACTCTGGTTAAAGTGTTATGAAAAAAAAGGGCTGTTGGGGGGGGCTAGGGAGTATCGAGTTGATCATTATACGATAGAAGAAATAACCAATTTCATCGTTTGGTTTATGTTTTACACGCGTTTTAATTTTATTGCCGAAATCGCTTTTTCTCGCCGATATAAGCACGTTTTCTGAAATGCCGCTCTCCGTCACTCTGGTTAAAGTGTTATGAAAAAAAAGGCTGTTGGGGGCTAGGGAGTATCGAGTTGATCATTATACATGAAGAAATAACCAATTTCATCGTTTGGTTTATGTTTTACACGCGTTTTAAATTTTATTGCCGAAATCGCTTTTTCTCGCCGAGATAAGCACGTTTTCTGAAATGCCGCTCTCCCGTCACTCTGGTTAAAGTGTTATGAAAAAAAAGGCTGTTGGGGGCTAGGGAGTATCGAGTTGATCATTATACATGAAGAAATAACCAATTTCATCGTTTGGTTTATGTTTTACACGCGTTTTAAATTTTATTGCCGAAATCGCTTTTTCTCGCCGAGATAAGCACGTTTTCTGAAATGCCGCTCTCCCGTCACTCTGGTTAAAGTGTTATGAAAAAAAAGGCTGTTGGGGGCTAGGGAGTATCGAGTTGATCATTATACATGAAGAAATAACCAATTTCATCGTTTGGTTTATGTTTTACACGCGTTTTAAATTTTATTGCCGAAATCGCTTTTTCTCGCCGAGATAAGCACGTTTTCTGAAATGCCGCTCTCCCGTCACTCTGGTTAAAGTGTTATGAAAAAAAAGGCTGTTGGGGGCTAGGGAGTATCGAGTTGATCATTATACATGAAGAAATAACCAATTTCATCGTTTGGTTTATGTTTTACACGCGTTTTAAATTTTATTGCCGAAATCGCTTTTTCTCGCCGAGATAAGCACGTTTTCTGAAATGCCGCTCTCCCGTCACTCTGGTTAAAGTGTTATGAAAAAAAAGGCTGTTGGGGGCTAGGGAGTATCGAGTTGATCATTATACATGAAGAAATAACCAATTTCATCGTTTGGTTTATGTTTTACACGCGTTTTAAATTTTATTGCCGAAATCGCTTTTTCTCGCCGAGATAAGCACGTTTTCTGAAATGCCGCTCTCCCGTCACTCTGGTTAAAGTGTTATGAAAAAAAAGGCTGTTGGGGGCTAGGGAGTATCGAGTTGATCATTATACATGAAGAAATAACCAATTTCATCGTTTGGTTTATGTTTTACACGCGTTTTTAAATTTTATTGCCGAAATCGCTTTTTCTCGCCGAGATAAGCACGTTTTCTGAAATGCCGCTCTCCCGTCACTCTGGTTAAAGTGTTATGAAAAAAAAGGCTGTTGGGGGCTAGGGAGTATCGAGTTGATCATTATACATGAAGAAATAACCAATTTCATCGTTTGGTTTATGTTTTACACGCGTTTTAAATTTTATTGCCGAAATCGCTTTTTCTCGCCGAGATAAGCACGTTTTCTGAAATGCCGCTCTCCCGTCACTCTGGTTAAAGTGTTATGAAAAAAAAGGCTGTTGGGGGCTAGGGAGTATCGAGTTGATCATTATACATGAAGAAATAACCAATTTCATCGTTTGGTTTATGTTTTACACGCGTTTTAAATTTTATTGCCGAAATCGCTTTTTCTCGCCGAGATAAGCACGTTTTCTGAAATGCCGCTCTCCCGTCACTCTGGTTAAAGTGTTATGAAAAAAAAGGCTGTTGGGGGCTAGGGAGTATCGAGTTGATCATTATACATGAAGAAATAACCAATTTCATCGTTTGGTTTATGTTTTACACGCGTTTTAAATTTTATTGCCGAAATCGCTTTTTCTCGCCGAGATAAGCACGTTTTCTGAAATGCCGCTCTCCCGTCACTCTGGTTAAAGTGTTATGAAAAAAAAGGCTGTTGGGGGCTAGGGAGTATCGAGTTGATCATTATACATGAAGAAATAACCAATTTCATCGTTTGGTTTATGTTTTACACGCGTTTTAAATTTTATTGCCGAAATCGCTTTTTCTCGCCGAGATAAGCACGTTTTCTGAAATGCCGCTCTCCCGTCACTCTGGTTAAAGTGTTATGAAAAAAAAGGCTGTTGGGGGCTAGGGAGTATCGAGTTGATCATTATACATGAAGAAATAACCAATTTCATCGTTTGGTTTATGTTTTACACGCGTTTTAAATTTTATTGCCGAAATCGCTTTTTCTCGCCGAGATAAGCACGTTTTCTGAAATGCCGCTCTCCCGTCACTCTGGTTAAAGTGTTATGAAAAAAAAGGCTGTTGGGGGCTAGGGAGTATCGAGTTGATCATTATACATGAAGAAATAACCAATTTCATCGTTTGGTTTATGTTTTACACGCGTTTTAAATTTTATTGCCGAAATCGCTTTTTCTCGCCGAGATAAGCACGTTTTCTGAAATGCCGCTCTCCCGTCACTCTGGTTAAAGTGTTATGAAAAAAAAGGCTGTTGGGGGCTAGGAGTATCGAGTTGATCATTATACATGAAGAAATAACCAATTTCATCGTTTGGTTTATGTTTTACACGCGTTTTAAATTTTATTGCCGAAATCGCTTTTTCTCGCCGAGATAAGCACGTTTTCTGAAATGCCGCTCTCCCGTCACTCTGGTTAAAGTGTTATGAAAAAAAAGGCTGTTGGGGGCTAGGGAGTATCGAGTTGATCATTATACATGAAGAAATAACCAATTTCATCGTTTGGTTTATGTTTTACACGCGTTTTAAATTTTATTGCCGAAATCGCTTTTTCTCGCCGAGATAAGCACGTTTTCTGAAATGCCGCTCTCCCGTCACTCTGGTTAAAGTGTTATGAAAAAAAAGGCTGTTGGGGGCTAGGGAGTATCGAGTTGATCATTATACATGAAGAAATAACCAATTTCATCGTTTGGTTTATGTTTTACACGCGTTTTAAATTTTATTGCCGAAATCGCTTTTTCTCGCCGAGATAAGCACGTTTTCTGAAATGCCGCTCTCCCGTCACTCTGGTTAAAGTGTTATGAAAAAAAAGGCTGTTGGGGGCTAGGGAGTATCGAGTTGATCATTATACATGAAGAAATAACCAATTTCATCGTTTGGTTTATGTTTTACACGCGTTTTAAATTTTATTGCCGAAATCGCTTTTTCTCGCCGAGATAAGCACGTTTTCTGAAATGCCGCTCTCCCGTCACTCTGGTTAAAGTGTTATGAAAAAAAAGGCTGTTGGGGGCTAGGGAGTATCGAGTTGATCATTATACATGAAGAAATAACCAATTTCATCGTTTGGTTTATGTTTTACACGCGTTTTAAATTTTATTGCCGAAATCGCTTTTTCTCGCCGAGATAAGCACGTTTTCTGAAATGCCGCTCTCCCGTCACTCTGGTTAAAGTGTTATGAAAAAAAAGGCTGTTGGGGGCTAGGGAGTATCGAGTTGATCATTATACATGAAGAAATAACCAATTTCATCGTTTGGTTTATGTTTTACACGCGTTTTAAATTTTATTGCCGAAATCGCTTTTTCTCGCCGAGATAAGCACGTTTTCTGAAATGCCGCTCTCCCGTCACTCTGGTTAAAGTGTTATGAAAAAAAAGGCTGTTGGGGGCTAGGGAGTATCGAGTTGATCATTATACATGAAGAAATAACCAATTTCATCGTTTGGTTTATGTTTTACACGCGTTTTAAATTTTATTGCCGAAATCGCTTTTTCTCGCCGAGATAAGCACGTTTTCTGAAATGCCGCTCTCCCGTCACTCTGGTTAAAGTGTTATGAAAAAAAAGGCTGTTGGGGGCTAGGGAGTATCGAGTTGATCATTATACATGAAGAAATAACCAATTTCATCGTTTGGTTTATGTTTTACACGCGTTTTAAATTTTATTGCCGAAATCGCTTTTTCTCGCCGAGATAAGCACGTTTTCTGAAATGCCGCTCTCCCGTCACTCTGGTTAAAGTGTTATGAAAAAAAAGGCTGTTGGGGGCTAGGGAGTATCGAGTTGATCATTATACATGAAGAAATAACCAATTTCATCGTTTGGTTTATGTTTTACACGCGTTTTAAATTTTATTGCCGAAATCGCTTTTTCTCGCCGAGATAAGCACGTTTTCTGAAATGCCGCTCTCCCGTCACTCTGGTTAAAGTGTTATGAAAAAAAAGGCTGTTGGGGGCTAGGGAGTATCGAGTTGATCATTATACATGAAGAAATAACCAATTTCATCGTTTGGTTTATGTTTTACACGCGTTTTAAATTTTATTGCCGAAATCGCTTTTTCTCGCCGAGATAAGCACGTTTTCTGAAATGCCGCTCTCCCGTCACTCTGGTTAAAGTGTTATGAAAAAAAAGGCTGTTGGGGGCTAGGGAGTATCGAGTTGATCATTATACATGAAGAAATAACCAATTTCATCGTTTGGTTTATGTTTTACACGCGTTTTAAATTTTATTGCCGAAATCGCTTTTTCTCGCCGAGATAAGCACGTTTTCTGAAATGCCGCTCTCCCGTCACTCTGGTTAAAGTGTTATGAAAAAAAAGGCTGTTGGGGGCTAGGGAGTATCGAGTTGATCATTATACATGAAGAAATAACCAATTTCATCGTTTGGTTTATGTTTTACACGCGTTTTAAATTTTATTGCCGAAATCGCTTTTTCTCGCCGAGATAAGCACGTTTTCTGAAATGCCGCTCTCCCGTCACTCTGGTTAAAGTGTTATGAAAAAAAAGGCTGTTGGGGGCTAGGGAGTATCGAGTTGATCATTATACATGAAGAAATAACCAATTTCATCGTTTGGTTTATGTTTTAACTACGCGTTTTAAATTTTATTGCCGAAATCGCTTTTCTCGCCGAGATAAGCACGTTTTCTGAAATGCCGCTCTCCCGTCACTCTGGTTAAAGTGTTATGAAAAAAAAGGCTGTTGGGGGCTAGGGAGTATCGAGTTGATCATTATACATGAAGAAATAACCAATTTCATCGTTTGGTTTATGTTTTACACGCGTTTTAAATTTTATTGCCGAAATCGCTTTTTCTCGCCGAGATAAGCACGTTTTCTGAAATGCCGCTCTCCCGTCACTCTGGTTAAAGTGTTATGAAAAAAAAGGCTGTTGGGGGCTAGGGAGTATCGAGTTGATCATTATACATGAAGAAATAACCAATTTCATCGTTTGGTTTATGTTTTACACGCGTTTTAAATTTTATTGCCGAAATCGCTTTTTCTCGCCGAGATAAGCACGTTTTCTGAAATGCCGCTCTCCCGTCACTCTGGTTAAAGTGTTATGAAAAAAAAGGCTGTTGGGGGCTAGGGAGTATCGAGTTGATCATTATACATGAAGAAATAACCAATTTCATCGTTTGGTTTATGTTTTACACGCGTTTTAAATTTTATTGCCGAAATCGCTTTTTCTCGCCGAGATAAGCACGTTTTCTGAAATGCCGCTCTCCCGTCACTCTGGTTAAAGTGTTATGAAAAAAAAAGGCTGTTGGGGGCTAGGGAGTATCGAGTTGATCATTATACATGAAGAAATAACCAATTTCATCGTTTGGTTTATGTTTTACACGCGTTTTAAATTTTATTGCCGAAATCGCTTTTTCTCGCCGAGATAAGCACGTTTTCTGAAATGCCGCTCTCCCGTCACTCTGGTTAAAGTGTTATGAAAAAAAAGGCTGTTGGGGGCTAGGGAGTATCGAGTTGATCATTATACATGAAGAAATAACCAATTTCATCGTTTGGTTTATGTTTTACACGCGTTTTAAATTTTATTGCCGAAATCGCTTTTTCTCGCCGAGATAAGCACGTTTTCTGAAATGCCGCTCTCCCGTCACTCTGGTTAAAGTGTTATGAAAAAAAAGGCTGTTGGGGGCTAGGGAGTATCGAGTTGATCATTATACATGAAGAAATAACCAATTTCATCGTTTGGTTTATGTTTTACACGCGTTTTAAATTTTATTGCCGAAATCGCTTTTTCTCGCCGAGATAAGCACGTTTTCTGAAATGCCGCTCTCCCGTCACTCTGGTTAAAGTGTTATGAAAAAAAAGGCTGTTGGGGGCTAGGGAGTATCGAGTTGATCATTATACATGAAGAAATAACCAATTTCATCGTTTGGTTTATGTTTTACACGCGTTTTAAATTTTATTGCCGAAATCGCTTTTTCTCGCCGAGATAAGCACGTTTTCTGAAATGCCGCTCTCCCGTCACTCTGGTTAAAGTGTTATGAAAAAAAAGGCTGTTGGGGGCTAGGGAGTATCGAGTTGATCATTATACATGAAGAAATAACCAATTTCATCGTTTGGTTTATGTTTTACACGCGTTTTGAATTTTATTGCCGAAATCGCTTTTTCTCGCCGAGATAAGCACGTTTTCTGAAATGCCGCTCTCCCGTCACTCTGGTTAAAGTGTTATGAAAAAAAAAGGCTGTTGGGGGCTAGGGAGTATCGAGTTGATCATTATACATGAAGAAATAACCAATTTCATCGTTTGGTTTATGTTTTACACGCGTTTTAAATTTTATTGCCGAAATCGCTTTTTCTCGCCGAGATAAGCACGTTTTCTGAAATGCCGCTCTCCCGTCACTCTGGTTAAAGTGTTATGAAAAAAAAGGCTGTTGGGGGCTAGGGAGTATCGAGTTGATCATTATACATGAAGAAATAACCAATTTCATCGTTTGGTTTATGTTTTACACGCGTTTCAAATTTTATTGCCGAAATCGCTTTTTCTCGCCGAGATAAGCACGTTTTCTGAAATGCCGCTCTCCCGTCACTCTGGTTAAAGTGTTATGAAAAAAAAGGCTGTTGGGGGCTAGGGAGTATCGAGTTGATCATTATACATGAAGAAATAACCAATTTCATCGTTTGGTTTATGTTTTACACGCGTTTTAAATTTTATTGCCGAAATCGCTTTTTCTCGCCGAGATAAGCACGTTTTCTGAAATGCCGCTCTCCCGTCACTCTGGTTAAAGTGTTATGAAAAAAAAGGCTGTTGGGGGCTAGGGAGTATCGAGTTGATCATTATACATGAAGAAATAACCAATTTCATCGTTTGGTTTATGTTTTACACGCGTTTTAAATTTTATTGCCGAAATCGCTTTTTCTCGCCGAGATAAGCACGTTTTCTGAAATGCCGCTCTCCCGTCACTCTGGTTAAAGTGTTATGAAAAAAAAGGCTGTTGGGGGCTAGGGAGTATCGAGTTGATCATTATACATGAAGAAATAACCAATTTCATCGTTTGGTTTATGTTTTACACGCGTTTTAAATTTTATTGCCGAAATCGCTTTTTCTCGCCGAGATAAGCACGTTTTCTGAAATGCCGCTCTCCCGTCACTCTGGTTAAAGTGTTATGAAAAAAAAGGCTGTTGGGGGCTAGGGAGTATCGAGTTGATCATTATACATGAAGAAATAACCAATTTCATCGTTTGGTTTATGTTTTACACGCGTTTCAAATTTTATTGCCGAAATCGCTTTTTCTCGCCGAGATAAGCACGTTTTCTGAAATGCCGCTCTCCCGTCACTCTGGTTAAAGTGTTATGAAAAAAAAGGCTGTTGGGGGCTAGGGAGTATCGAGTTGATCATTATACATGAAGAAATAACCAATTTCATCGTTTGGTTTATGTTTTACACGCGTTTTAAATTTTATTGCCGAAATCGCTTTTTCTCGCCGAGATAAGCACGTTTTCTGAAATGCCGCTCTCCCGTCACTCTGGTTAAAGTGTTATGAAAAAAAAGGCTGTTGGGGGCTAGGGAGTATCGAGTTGATCATTATACATGAAGAAATAACCAATTTCATCGTTTGGTTTATGTTTTACACGCGTTTTAAATTTTATTGCCGAAATCGCTTTTTCTCGCCGAGATAAGCACGTTTTCTGAAATGCCGCTCTCCCGTCACTCTGGTTAAAGTGTTATGAAAAAAAAGGCTGTTGGGGGCTAGGGAGTATCGAGTTGATCATTATACATGAAGAAATAACCAATTTCATCGTTTGGTTTATGTTTTACACGCGTTTTAAATTTTATTGCCGAAATCGCTTTTTCTCGCCGAGATAGCGTTTTCTGAAATGCCGCTCTCCCGTCACTCTGGTTAAAGTGTTATGAAAAAAAAGGCTGTTGGGGGCTAGGGAGTATCGAGTTGATCATTATACATGAAGAAATAACCAATTTCATCGTTTGGTTTATGTTTTACACGCGTTTTAAATTTTATTGCCGAAATCGCTTTTTCTCGCCGAGATAAGCACGTTTTCTGAAATGCCGCTCTCCCGTCACTCTGGTTAAAGTGTTATGAAAAAAAAGGCTGTTGGGGGCTAGGGAGTATCGAGTTGATCATTATACATGAAGAAATAACCAATTTCATCGATTGGTTTATGTTTTACACGCGTTTTAAATTTTATTGCCGAAATCGCTTTTTCTCGCCGAGATAAGCACGTTTTCTGAAATGCCGCTCTCCCGTCACTCTGGTTAAAGTGTTATGAAAAAAAAGGCTGTTGGGGGCTAGGGAGTATCGAGTTGATCATTATACATGAAGAAATAACCAATTTCATCGTTTGGTTTATGTTTTACACGCGTTTTAAATTTTATTGCCGAAATCGCTTTTTCTCGCCGAGATAAGCACGTTTTCTGAAATGCCGCTCTCCCGTCACTCTGGTTAAAGTGTTATGAAAAAAAAGGCTGTTGGGGGCTAGGGAGTATCGAGTTGATCATTATACATGAAGAAATAACCAATTTCATCGTTTGGTTTATGTTTTACACGCGTTTTAAATTTTATTGCCGAAATCGCTTTTTCTCGCCGAGATAAGCACGTTTTCTGAAATGCCGCTCTCCCGTCACTCTGGTTAAAGTGTTATGAAAAAAAAGGCTGTTGGGGGCTAGGGAGTATCGAGTTGATCATTATACATGAAGAAATAACCAATTTCATCGTTTGGTTTATGTTTTACACGCGTTTTAAATTTTATTGCCGAAATCGCTTTTTCTCGCCGAGATAAGCACGTTTTCTGAAATGCCGCTCTCCCGTCACTCTGGTTAAAGTGTTATGAAAAAAAAGGCTGTTGGGGGCTAGGGAGTATCGAGTTGATCATTATACATGAAGAAATAACCAATTTCATCGTTTGGTTTATGTTTTACACGCGTTTTAAATTTTATTGCCGAAATCGCTTTTTCTCGCCGAGATAAGCACGTTTTCTGAAATGCCGCTCTCCCGTCACTCTGGTTAAAGTGTTATGAAAAAAAAGGCTGTTGGGGGCTAGGGAGTATCGAGTTGATCATTATACATGAAGAAATAACCAATTTCATCGTTTGGTTTATGTTTTACACGCGTTTTAAATTTTATTGCCGAAATCGCTTTTTCTCGCCGAGATAAGCACGTTTTCTGAAATGCCGCTCTCCCGTCACTCTGGTTAAAGTGTTATGAAAAAAAAGGCTGTTGGGGGCTAGGGAGTATCGAGTTGATCATTATACATGAAGAAATAACCAATTTCATCGTTTGGTTTATGTTTTACACGCGTTTTAAATTTTATTGCCGAAATCGCTTTTTCTCGCCGAGATAAGCACGTTTTCTGAAATGCCGCTCTCCCGTCACTCTGGTTAAAGTGTTATGAAAAAAAAGGCTGTTGGGGGCTAGGGAGTATCGAGTTGATCATTATACATGAAGAAATAACCAATTTCATCGTTTGGTTTATGTTTTACACGCGTTTTAAATTTTATTGCCGAAATCGCTTTTTCTCGCCGAGATAAGCACGTTTTCTGAAATGCCGCTCTCCCGTCACTCTGGTTAAAGTGTTATGAAAAAAAAGGCTGTTGGGGGCTAGGGAGTATCGAGTTGATCATTATACATGAAGAAATAACCAATTTCATCGTTTGGTTTATGTTTTACACGCGTTTTAAATTTTATTGCCGAAATCGCTTTTTCTCGCCGAGATAAGCACGTTTTCTGAAATGCCGCTCTCCCGTCACTCTGGTTAAAGTGTTATGAAAAAAAAGGCTGTTGGGGGCTAGGGAGTATCGAGTTGATCATTATACATGAAGAAATAACCAATTTCATCGTTTGGTTTATGTTTTACACGCGTTTTAAATTTTATTGCCGAAATCGCTTTTTCTCGCCGAGATAAGCACGTTTTCTGAAATGCCGCTCTCCCGTCACTCTGGTTAAAGTGTTATGAAAAAAAAGGCTGTTGGGGGCTAGGGAGTATCGAGTTGATCTTTATACATGAAGAAATTACCAATTTCATCGTTTGGTTTATGTTTTACACGCGTTTTAAATTTTATTGCCGAAATCGCTTTTTCTCGCCGAGATAAGCACGTTTTCTGAAATGCCGCTCTCCCGTCACTCTGGTTAAAGTGTTATGAAAAAAAAGGCTGTTGGGGGCTAGGGAGTATCGAGTTGATCATTATACATGAAGAAATAACCAATTTCATCGTTTGGTTTATGTTTTACACGCGTTTTAAATTTTATTGCCGAAATCGCTTTTTCTCGCCGAGATAAGCACGTTTTCTGAAATGCCGCTCTCCCGTCACTCTGGTTAAAGTGTTATGAAAAAAAAGGCTGTTGGGGGCTAGGGAGTATCGAGTTGATCATTATACATGAAGAAATAACCAATTTCATCGTTTGATTTATGTTTTACACGCGTTTTAAATTTTATTGCCGAAATCGCTTTTTCTCGCCGAGATAAGCACGTTTTCTGAAATGCCGCTCTCCCGTCACTCTGGTTAAAGTGTTATGAAAAAAAGGCTGTTGGGGGCTAGGGAGTATCGAGTTGATCATTATACATGAAGAAATAACCAATTTCATCGTTTGGTTTATGTTTTACACGCGTTTTAAATTTTATTGCCGAAATCGCTTTTTCTCGCCGAGATAAGCACGTTTTCTGAAATGCCGCTCTCCCGTCACTCTGGTTAAAGTGTTATGAAAAAAAAGGCTGTTGGGGGCTAGGGAGTATCGAGTTGATCATTATACATGAAGAAATAACCAATTTCATCGTTTGATTTATGTTTTACACGCGTTTTAAATTTTATTGCCGAAATCGCTTTTTCTCGCCGAGATAAGCACGTTTTCTGAAATGCCGCTCTCCCGTCACTCTGGTTAAAGTGTTATGAAAAAAAAGGCTGTTGGGGGCTAGGGAGTATCGAGTTGATCATTATACATGAAGAAATAACCAATTTCATCGTTTGATTTATGTTTTACACGCGTTTTAAATTTTATTGCCGAAATCGCTTTTTCTCGCCGAGATAAGCACGTTTTCTGAAATGCCGCTCTCCCGTCACTCTGGTTAAAGTGTTATGAAAAAAAAGGCTGTTGGGGGCTAGGGAGTATCGAGTTGATCATTATACATGAAGAAATAACCAATTTCATCGTTTGATTTATGTTTTACACGCGTTTTAAATTTTATTGCCGAAATCGCTTTTTCTCGCTGAGATAAGCACGTTTTCTGAAATGCCGCTCTCCCGTCACTCTGGTTAAAGTGTTATGAAAAAAAAGGCTGTTGGGGGCTAGGGAGTATCGAGTTGATCATTATACATGAAGAAATAACCAATTTCATCGTTTGGTTTATGTTTTACACGATGCTGAGCTCCAGCTGGAAGTGTAAAAAGAACCGGGCTGGTTAAAAAAAGAACCGGGCGACCCGGTAAAATTGCTTAGCCGGGGCTCTGGAAGCCTAACACGGCGTGATCTTGTCCAAAAAGCCGCTGCTGAGCTCCAGCTGGAAGTGTAAAAAGAACCGGGCTGGTTAAAAAAAAGAACCGGGCGACCCGGTAAAATTGCTTAGCCGGGGCTCTGGAAGCCTAACACGGCGTGATCTTGTCCAAAAAGCCGCTGCTGAGCTCCAGCTGGAAGTGTAAAAAGAACCGGGCTGGTTAAAAAAAAGAACCGGGCGACCCGGTAAAATTGCTTAGCCGGGGCTCTGGAAGCCTAACCCGGCGTGATACTGTGCAAAAAGCCGCTGCTGAGCTCCAGCTGGAAGTGTAAAAAAAACCGGGCTGGTTAAAAAAAAGAACCGGGCGACCCTGTAAAATTGCTTAGCCGGGGCTCTGGAAGCCTAACACGGCGTGATCTTGTCCAAAAACCCGCTGCTGAGCTCCAGCTGGAAGTGTAAAAAGAACCGGGCTGGTTAAAAAAAAGAACCGGGCGGGCCGGTAAAATTGCTTAGCCGGGGCTCTGGAAGCCTAACACGGCGTGATCTTGTCCAAAAAGCCGCTCGTGAGCTCCAGCTGGAAGTGTAAAAAGAACCGGGCTGGTTCAAAAAAAGAACCGGGCGGCCCGGTAGAATTGCTTAGCCGAGGTCCTGGAAGCCTAACCCGGCGTGATCTTGCGCAAAAAGCCGCTGCTGAGCTCCAGCTGGAAGTGTAAAAAGAACCGGGCTGGTTCAAAAAAAGAACCGGGCGGCCCGGTAAAATTGCTTAGCCGGGGTCCTGGAAGCCTAACGCGGCGTGATCTTGCCCGAAAGTCGGCCTCTATACTTCCTTATTAGGTACCAGGCGCTCAGAGCCAACTTGGCAAAAATTTTCTAAGTGCCCACGGCTCTGCGGGGATTGTGCGTCCGACCCGCGCCGGTTCTCCAGCCGGCCTAAAATAACGCAAAACCAGCCTCTCCCCCTGGAGCTCACAGCCAAAGGCGAAACTTTTCTAAGTGCCTACGGCTCTGCGGGCTTTTGAGTCCGCCCCGCGCCGGTTCGTCGGTCGGCCTCAAAAAGCGAAAAATCAGCCTCTCTCCCTGGAGCTCGACTCGAGTTGATCATTATACATGAAGAAATAACCAATTTCATCGTTTGGTTTATGTTTTACACGCGTTTTAAATTTTATTGCCGAAATCGCTTTTTCTCGCCGAGATAAGCACGTTTTCTGAAATGCCGCTCTCCCGTCACTCTGGTTAAAGTGTTATGAAAAAAAAGGCTGTTGGGGGCTAGGGAGTATCGAGTTGATCATTATACATGAAGAAATAACCAATTTCATCGTTTGGTTTATGTTTTACACGCGTTTTAAATTTTATTGCCGAAATCGCTTTTTCTCGCCGAGATAAGCACGTTTTCTGAAATGCCGCTCTCCCGTCACTCTGGTTAAAGTGTTATGAAAAAAAAGGCTGTTGGGGGCTAGGGAGTATCGAGTTGATCATTATACATGAAGAAATAACCAATTTCATCGTTTGATTTATGTTTTACACGCGTTTTAAATTTTATTGCCGAAATCGCTTTTTCTCGCCGAGATAAGCACGTTTTCTGAAATGCCGCTCTCCCGTCACTCTGGTTAAAGTGTTATGAAAAAAAGGCTGTTGGGGGCTAGGGAGTATCGAGTTGATCATTATACATGAAGAAATAACCAATTTCATCGTTTGGTTTATGTTTTACACGCGTTTTAAATTTTATTGCCGAAATCGCTTTTTCTCGCCGAGATAAGCACGTTTTCTGAAATGCCGCTCTCCCGTCACTCTGGTTAAAGTGTTATGAAAAAAAGGCTGTTGGGGGCTAGGGAGTATCGAGTTGATCATTATACATGAAGAAATAACCAATTTCATCGTTTGATTTATGTTTTACACGCGTTTTAAATTTTATTGCCGAAATCGCTTTTTCTCGCCGAGATAAGCACGTTTTCTGAAATGCCGCTCTCCCGTCACTCTGGTTAAAGTGTTATGAAAAAAAAGGCTGTTGGGGGCTAGGGAGTATCGAGTTGATCATTATACATGAAGAAATAACCAATTTCATCGTTTGATTTATGTTTTACACGCGTTTTAAATTTTATTGCCGAAATCGCTTTTTCTCGCCGAGATAAGCACGTTTTCTGAAATGCCGCTCTCCCGTCACTCTGGTTAAAGTGTTATGAAAAAAAAGGCTGTTGGGGGCTAGGGAGTATCGAGTTGATCATTATACATGAAGAAATAACCAATTTCATCGTTTGGTTTATGTTTTACACGATGCTGAGCTCCAGCTGGAAGTGTAAAAAGAACCGGGCTGGTTAAAAAAAGAACCGGGCGACCCGGTAAAATTGCTTAGCCGGGGCTCTGGAAGCCTAACACGGCGTGATCTTGTCCAAAAAGCCGCTGCTTAGCTCCAGCTGGAAGTGTAAAAAGAACCGGGCTGGTTAAAAAAAAAGAACCGGGCGACCCGGTAAAATTGCTTAGCCGGGGCTCTGGAAGCCTAACACGGCGTGATCTTGTCCAAAAAGCCGCTGCTGAGCTCCAGCTGGAAGTGTAAAAAGAACCGGGCTGGTTAAAAAAAAGAACCGGGCGGCCCGGTAAAATTGCTTAGCCGGGGCTCTGGAAGCCTAACCCGGCGTGATACTGTGCAAAAAGCCGCTGCTGAGCTCCAGCTGGAAGTGTAAAAAAAACCGGGCTGGTTAAAAAAAAGAACCGGGCGACCCTGTAAAATTGCTTAGCCGGGGCTCTGGAAGCCTAACACGGCGTGATCTTGTCCAAAAACCCGCTGCTGAGCTCCAGCTGGAAGTGTAAAAAGAACCGGGCTGGTTAAAAAAAAGAACCGGGCGGGCCGGTAAAATTGCTTAGCCGGGGCTCTGGAAGCCTAACACGGCGTGATCTTGTCCAAAAAGCCGCTCGTGAGCTCCAGCTGGAAGTGTAAAAAGAACCGGGCTGGTTCAAAAAAAGAACCGGGCGGCCCGGTAGAATTGCTTAGCCGAGGTCCTGGAAGCCTAACCCGGCGTGATCTTGCGCAAAAAGCCGCTGCTGAGCTCCAGCTGGAAGTGTAAAAAGAACCGGGCTGGTTCAAAAAAAGAACCGGGCGGCCCGGTAAAATTGCTTAGCCGGGGTCCTGGAAGCCTAACGCGGCGTGATCTTGCCCGAAAGTCGGCCTCTATACTTCCTTATTAGGTACCAGGCGCTCAGAGCCAACTTGGCAAAAATTTTCTAAGTGCCCACGGCTCTGCGGGGATTGTGCGTCCGACCCGCGCCGGTTCTCCAGCCGGCCTAAAATAACGCAAAACCAGCCTCTCCCCCTGGAGCTCACAGCCAAAGGCGAAACTTTTCTAAGTGCCTACGGCTCTGCGGGCTTTTGAGTCCGCCCCGCGCCGGTTCGTCGGTCGGCCTCAAAAAGCGAAAAATCAGCCTCTCTCCCTGGAGCTCGACTCGAGTTGATCATTATACATGAAGAAATAACCAATTTCATCGTTTGGTTTATGTTTTACACGCGTTTTAAATTTTATTGCCGAAATCGCTTTTTCTCGCCGAGATAAGCACGTTTTCTGAAATGCCGCTCTCCCGTCACTCTGGTTAAAGTGTTATGAAAAAAAAGGCTGTTGGGGGCTAGGGAGTATCGAGTTGATCATTATACATGAAGAAATAACCAATTTCATCGTTTGGTTTATGTTTTACACGCGTTTTAAATTTTATTGCCGAAATCGCTTTTTCTCGCCGAGATAAGCACGTTTTCTGAAATGCCGCTCTCCCGTCACTCTGGTGAAAGTGTTATGAAAAAAAAGGCTGTTGGGGGCTAGGGAGTATCGAGTTGATCATTATACATGAAGAAATAACCAATTTCATCGTTTGGTTTATGTTTTACACGCGTTTTAAATTTTATTGCCGAAATCGCTTTTTCTCGCCGAGATAAGCACGTTTTCTGAAATGCCGCTCTCCCGTCACTCTGGTTAAAGTGTTATGAAAAAAAAGGCTGTTGGGGGCTAGGGAGTATCGAGTTGATCATTATACATGAAGAAATAACCAATTTCATCGTTTGGTTTATGTTTTACACGCGTTTTAAATTTTGTTGCCGAAATCGCTTTTTCTCGCCGAGATAAGCACGTTTTCTGAAATGCCGCTCTCCCGTCACTCTGGTTAAAGTGTTATGAAAAAAAAGGCTGTTGGGGGCTAGGGAGTATCGAGTTGATCATTATACATGAAGAAATAACCAATTTCATCGTTTGGTTTATGTTTTACACGCGTTTTAAATTTTATTGCCGAAATGGCTTTTTCTCGCCGAGATAAGCACGTTTTCTGAAATGCCGCTCTCCCGTCACTCTGGTTAAAGTGTTATGAAAAAAAAGGCTGTTGGGGGCTAGGGAGTATCGAGTTGATCATTATACATGAAGAAATAACCAATTTCATCGTTTGGTTTATGTTTTACACGCGTTTTAAATTTTATTGCCGAAATCGCTTTTTCTCGCCGAGATAAGCACGTTTTCTGAAATGCCGCTCTCCCGTCACTCTGGTTAAAGTGTTATGAAAAAAAAGGCTGTTGGGGGCTAGGGAGTATCGAGTTGATCATTATACATGAAGAAATAACCAATTTCATCGTTTGGTTTATGTTTTACACGCGTTTTAAATTTTATTGCCGAAATGGCTTTTTCTCGCCGAGATAAGCACGTTTTCTGAAATGCCGCTCTCCCGTCACTCTGGTTAAAGTGTTATGAAAAAAAAGGCTGTTGGGGGCTAGGGAGTATCGAGTTGATCATTATACATGAAGAAATAACCAATTTCATCGTTTGGTTTATGTTTTACACGCGTTTTAAATTTTATTGCCGAAATCGCTTTTTCTCGCCGAGATAAGCACGTTTTCTGAAATGCCGCTCTCCCGTCACTCTGGTTAAAGTGTTATGAAAAAAAAGGCTGTTGGGGGCTAGGGAGTATCGAGTTGATCATTATACATGAAGAAATAACCAATTTCATCGTTTGGTTTATGTTTTACACGCGTTTTAAATTTTATTGCCGAAATCGCTTTTTCTCGCCGAGATAAGCACGTTTTCTGAAATGCCGCTCTCCCGTCACTCTGGTTAAAGTGTTATGAAAAAAAAGGCTGTTGGGGGCTAGGGAGTATCGAGTTGATCATTATACATGAAGAAATAACCAATTTCATCGTTTGGTTTATGTTTTACACGCGTTTTAAATGTTATTGCCGAAATCGCTTTTTCTCGCCGAGATAAGCACGTTTTCTGAAATGCCGCTCTCCCGTCACTCTGGTTAAAGTGTTATGAAAAAAAAGGCTGTTGGGGGCTAGGGAGTATCGAGTCTATCATTATACATGAAGAAATAACCAATTTCATCGTTTGGTTTATGTTTTACACGCGTTTTAAATTTTATTGCCGAAATCGCTTTTTCTCGCCGAGATAAGCACGTTATCTGAAATGCCGCTCTCCCGTCACTCTGGTTAAAGTGTTATGAAAAAAAAGGCTGTGGGGGGCTAGGGAGTATCGAGTTGATCATTATACATGAAGAAATAACCAATTTCATCGTTTGGTTTATGTTTTACACGCGTTTTAAATTTTATTGCCGAAATCGCTTTTTCTCGCCGAGATAAGCACGTTTTCTGAAATGCCGCTCTCCCGTCACTCTGGTTAAAGTGTTATGAAAAAAAGGCTGTTGGGGGCTAGGGAGTATCGAGTTGATCATTATACATGAAGAAATAACCAATTTCATCGTTTGGTTTATGTTTTACACGCGTTTTAAATTTTATTGCCGAAATCGCTTTTTCTCGCCGAGATAAGCACGTTTTCTGAAATGCCGCTCTCCCGTCACTCTGGTTAAAGTGTTATGAAAAAAAAGGCTGTTGGGGGCTAGGGAGTATCGAGTTGATCATTATACATGAAGAAATAACCAATTTCATCGTTTGGTTTATGTTTTACACGCGTTTTAAATTGTATTGCCGAAATCGCTTTTTCTCGCCGAGATAAGCACGTTTTCTGAAATGCCGCTCTCCCGTCACTCTGGTTAAAGTGTTATGAAAAAAAAGGCTGTTGGGGGCTAGGGAGTATCGAGTTGATCATTATACATGAAGAAATAACCAATTTCATCGTTTGGTTTATGTTTTACACGCGTTTTAAATTTTATTGCCGAAATCGCTTTTTCTCGCCGAGATAAGCACGTTTTCTGAAATGCCGCTCTCCCGTCACTCTGGTTAAAGTGTTATGAAAAAAAAGGCTGTTGGGGGCTAGGGAGTATCGAGTTGATCATTATACATGAAGAAATAACCAATTTCATCGTTTGGTTTATGTTTTACACGCGTTTTAAATTTTATTGCCGAAATCGCTTTTTCTCGCCGAGATAAGCACGTTTTCTGAAATGCCGCTCTCCCGTCACTCTGGTTAAAGTGTTATGAAAAAAAAGGCTGTTGGGGGCTAGGGAGTATCGAGTTGATCATTATACATGAAGAAATAACCAATTTCATCGTTTGGTTTATGTTTTACACGCGTTTTAAATTTTATTGCCGAAATCGCTTTTTCTCGCCGAGATAAGCACGTTTTCTGAAATGCCGCTCTCCCGTCACTCTGGTTAAAGTGTTATGAAAAAAAAGGCTGTTGGGGGCTAGGGAGTATCGAGTTGATCATTATACATGAAGAAATAACCAATTTCATCGTTTGATTTATGTTTTACACGCGTTTTAAATTTTATTGCCGAAATCGCTTTTTCTCGCCGAGATAAGCACGTTTTCTGAAATGCCGCTCTCCCGTCACTCTGGTTAAAGTGTTATGAAAAAAAAGGCTGTTGGGGGCTAGGGAGTATCGAGTTGATCATTATACATGAAGAAATAACCAATTTCATCGTTTGGTTTATGTTTTACACGCGTTTTAAATTTTATTGCCGAAATCGCTTTTTCTCGCCGAGATAAGCACGTTTTCTGAAATGCCGCTCTCCCGTCACTCTGGTTAAAGTGTTATGAAAAAAAAGGCTGTTGGGGGCTAGGGAGTATCGAGTTGATCATTATACATGAAGAAATAACCAATTTCATCGTTTGATTTATGTTTTACACGCGTTTTAAATTTTATTGCCGAAATCGCTTTTTCTCGCCAAGATAAGCACGTTTTCTGAAATGCCGCTCTCCCGTCACTCTGGTTAAAGTGTTATGAAAAAAAAGGCTGTTGGGGGCTAGGGAGTATCGAGTTGATCATTATACATGAAGAAATAACCAATTTCATCGTTTGGTTTATGTTTTACACGATGCTGAGCTCCAGCTGGAAGTGTAAAAAGAACCGGGCTGGTTAAAAAAAGAACCGGGCGACCCGGTAAAATTGCTTAGCCGGGGCTCTGGAAGCCTAACACGGCGTGATCTTGTCCAAAAAGCCGCTGCTGAGCTCCAGCTGGAAGTGTAAAAAGAACCGGGCTGGTTAAAAAAAAGAACCGGGCGACCCGGTAAAATTGCTTAGCCGGGGCTCTGGAAGCCTAACACGGCGTTATCTTGTCCAAAAAGCCGCTGCTGAGCTCCAGCTGGAAGTGTAAAAAGAACCGGGCTGGTTAAAAAAAAGAACCGGGCGGCCCGGTAAAATTGCTTAGCCGGGGCTCTGGAAGCCTAACCCGGCGTGATACTGTGCAAAAAGCCGCTGCTGAGCTCCAGCTGGAAGTGTAAAAAAAACCGGGCTGGTTAAAAAAAAGAACCGGGCGACCCTGTAAAATTGCTTAGCCGGGGCTCTGGAAGCCTAACACGGCGTGATCTTGTCCAAAAACCCGCTGCTGAGCTCCAGCTGGAAGTGTAAAAAGAACCGGGCTGGTTAAAAAAAAGAACCGGGCGGGCCGGTAAAATTGCTTAGCCGGGGCTCTGGAAGCCTAACACGGCGTGATCTTGTCCAAAAAGCCGCTCGTGAGCTCCAGCTGGAAGTGTAAAAAGAACCGGGCTGGTTCAAAAAAAGAACCGGGCGGCCCAGTAGAATTGCTTAGCCGAGGTCCTGGAAGCCTAACCCGGCGTGATCTTGCGCAAAAAGCCGCTGCTGAGCTCCAGCTGGAAGTGTAAAAAGAACCGGGCTGGTTCAAAAAAAGAACCGGGCGGCCCGGTAAAATTGCTTAGCCGGGGTCCTGGAAGCCTAACGCGGCGTGATCTTGCCCGAAAGTCGGCCTCTATACTTCCATATTAGGTACCAGGCGCTCAGAGCCAACTTGGCAAAAATTTTCTAAGTGCCCACGGCTCTGCGGGGATTGTGCGTCCGACCCGCGCCGGTTCTCCAGCCGGCCTAAAATAACGCAAAACCAGCCTCTCCCCCTGGAGCTCACAGCCAAAGGCGAAACTTTTCTAAGTGCCTACGGCTCTGCGGGCTTTTGAGTCCGCCCCGCGCCGGTTCGTCGGTCGGCCTCAAAAAGCGAAAAATCAGCCTCTCTCCCTGGAGCTCGACTCGAGTTGATCATTATACATGAAGAAATAACCAATTTCATCGTTTGGTTTATGTTTTACACGCGTTTTAAATTTTATTGCCGAAATCGCTTTTTCTCGCCGAGATAAGCACGTTTTCTGAAATGCCGCTCTCCCGTCACTCTGGTTAAAGTGTTATGAAAAAAAAGGCTGTTGGGGGCTAGGGAGTATCGAGTTGATCATTATACATGAAGAAATAACCAATTTCATCGTTTGGTTTATGTTTTACACGCGTTTTAAATTTTATTGCCGAAATCGCTTTTTCTCGCCGAGATAAGCACGTTTTCTGAAATGCCGCTCTCCCGTCACTCTGGTGAAAGTGTTATGAAAAAAAAGGCTGTTGGGGGCTAGGGAGTATCGAGTTGATCATTATACATGAAGAAATAACCAATTTCATCGTTTGGTTTATGTTTTACACGCGTTTTAAATTTTATTGCCGAAATCGCTTTTTCTCGCCGAGATAAGCACGTTTTCTGAAATGCCGCTCTCCCGTCACTCTGGTTAAAGTGTTATGAAAAAAAAGGCTGTTGGGGGCTAGAGAGTATCGAGTTGATCATTATACATGAAGAAATAACCAATTTCATCGTTTGGTTTATGTTTTACACGCGTTTTAAATTTTGTTGCCGAAATCGCTTTTTCTCGCCGAGATAAGCACGTTTTCTGAAATGCCGCTCTCCCGTCACTCTGGTTAAAGTGTTATGAAAAAAAAGGCTGTTGGGGGCTAGGGAGTATCGAGTTGATCATTATACATGAAGAAATAACCAATTTCATCGTTTGGTTTATGTTTTACACGCGTTTTAAATTTTATTGCCGAAATGGCTTTTTCTCGCCGAGATAAGCACGTTTTCTGAAATGCCGCTCTCCCGTCACTCTGGTTAAAGTGTTATGAAAAAAAAGGCTGTTGGGGGCTAGGGAGTATCGAGTTGATCATTATACATGAAGAAATAACCAATTTCATCGTTTGGTTTATGTTTTACACGCGTTTTAAATTTTATTGCCGAAATCGCTTTTTCTCGCCGAGATAAGCTCGTTTTCTGAAATGCCGCTCTCCCGTCACTCTGGTTAAAGTGTTATGAAAAAAAAGGCTGTTGGGGGCTAGGGAGTATCGAGTTGATCATTATACATGAAGAAATAACCAATTTCATCGTTTGGTTTATGTTTTACACGCGTTTTAAATTTTATTGCCGAAATGGCTTTTTCTCGCCGAGATAAGCACGTTTTCTGAAATGCCGCTCTCCCGTCACTCTGGTTAAAGTGTTATGAAAAAAAAGGCTGTTGGGGGCTAGGGAGTATCGAGTTGATCATTATACATGAAGAAATAACCAATTTCATCGTTTGGTTTATGTTTTACACGCGTTTTAAATTTTATTGCCGAAATCGCTTTTTCTCGCCGAGATAAGCACGTTTTCTGAAATGCCGCTCTCCCGTCACTCTGGTTAAAGTGTTATGAAAAAAAAGGCTGTGGGGGGCTAGGGAGTATCGAGTTGATCATTATACATGAAGAAATAACCAATTTCATCGTTTGGTTTATGTTTTACACGCGTTTTAAATTTTATTGCCGAAATCGCTTTTTCTCGCCGAGATAAGCACGTTTTCTGAAATGCCGCTCTCCCGTCACTCTGGTTAAAGTGTTATGAAAAAAAGGCTGTTGGGGGCTAGGGAGTATCGAGTTGATCATTATACATGAAGAAATAACCAATTTCATCGTTTGGTTTATGTTTTACACGCGTTTTAAATTTTATTGCCGAAATCGCTTTTTCTCGCCGAGATAAGCACGTTTTCTGAAATGCCGCTCTCCCGTCACTCTGGTTAAAGTGTTATGAAAAAAAAGGCTGTTGGGGGCTAGGGAGTATCGAGTTGATCATTATACATGAAGAAATAACCAATTTCATCGTTTGGTTTATGTTTTACACGCGTTTTAAATTTTATTGCCGAAATCGCTTTTTCTCGCCGAGATAAGCACGTTTTCTGAAATGCCGCTCTCCCGTCACTCTGGTTAAAGTGTTATGAAAAAAAAGGCTGTTGGGGGCTAGGGAGTATCGAGTTGATCATTATACATGAAGAAATAACCAATTTCATCGTTTGGTTTATGTTTTACACGCGTTTTAAATTTTATTGCCGAAATCGCTTTTTCTCGCCGAGATAAGCACGTTTTCTGAAATGCCGCTCTCCCGTCACTCTGGTTAAAGTGTTATGAAAAAAAAGGCTGTTGGGGGCTAGGGAGTATCGAGTTGATCATTATACATGAAGAAATAACCAATTTCATCGTTTGGTTTATGTTTTACACGCGTTTTAAATTTTATTGCCGAAATCGCTTTTTCTCGCCGAGATAAGCACGTTTTCTGAAATGCCGCTCTCCCGTCACTCTGGTTAAAGTGTTATGAAAAAAAAGGCTGTTGGGGGCTAGGGAGTATCGAGTTGATCATTATACATGAAGAAATAACCAATTTCATCGTTTGGTTTATGTTTTACACGCGTTTTAAATTTTATTGCCGAAATCGCTTTTTCTCGCCGAGATAAGCACGTTTTCTGAAATGCCGCTCTCCCGTCACTCTGGTTAAAGTGTTATGAAAAAAAAGGCTGTTGGGGGCTAGGGAGTATCGAGTTGATCATTATACATGAAGAAATAACCAATTTCATCGTTTGGTTTATGTTTTACACGCGTTTTAAATTTTATTGCCGAAATCGCTTTTTCTCGCCGAGATAAGCACGTTTTCTGAAATGCCGCTCTCCCGTCACTCTGGTTAAAGTGTTATGAAAAAAAAGGCTGTTGGGGGCTAGGGAGTATCGAGTTGATCATTATACATGAAGAAATAACCAATTTCATCGTTTGGTTTATGTTTTACACGCGTTTTAAATTTTATTGCCGAAATCGCTTTTTCTCGCCGAGATAAGCACGTTTTCTGAAATGCCGCTCTCCCGTCACTCTGGTTAAAGTGTTATGAAAAAAAAGGCTGTTGGGGGCTAGGGAGTATCGAGTTGATCATTATACATGAAGAAATAACCAATTTCATCGTTTGGTTTATGTTTTACACGCGTTTTAAATTTTATTGCCGAAATCGCTTTTTCTCGCCGAGATAAGCACGTTTTCTGAAATGCCGCTCTCCCGTCACTCTGGTTAAAGTGTTATGAAAAAAAAGGCTGTTGGGGGCTAGGGAGTATCGAGTTGATCATTATACATGAAGAAATAACCAATTTCATCGTTTGGTTTATGTTTTACACGCGTTTTAAATTTTATTGCCGAAATCGCTTTTTCTCGCCGAGATAAGCACGTTTTCTGAAATGCCGCTCTCCCGTCACTCTGGTTAAAGTGTTATGAAAAAAAAGGCTGTTGGGGGCTAGGGAGTATCGAGTCTGATCATTATACATGAAGAAATAACCAATTTCATCGTTTGGTTTATGTTTTACACGCGTTTTAAATTTTATTGCCGAAATCGCTTTTTCTCGCCGAGATAAGCACGTTTTCTGAAATGCCGCTCTCCCGTCACTCTGGTTAAAGTGTTATGAAAAAAAAGGCTGTTGGGGGCTAGGGAGTATCGAGTTGATCATTATACATGAAGAAATAACCAATTTCATCGTTTGGTTTATGTTTTACACGCGTTTTAAATTTTATTGCCGAAATCGCTTTTTCTCGCCGAGATAAGCACGTTTTCTGAAATGCCGCTCTCCCGTCACTCTGGTTAAAGTGTTATGAAAAAAAAGGCTGTTGGGGGCTAGGGAGTATCGAGTTGATCATTATACATGAAGAAATAACCAATTTCATCGTTTGGTTTATGTTTTACACGCGTTTTAAATTTTATTGCCGAAATCGCTTTTTCTCGCCGAGATAAGCACGTTTTCTGAAATGCCGCTCTCCCGTCACTCTGGTTAAAGTGTTATGAAAAAAAAGGCTGTTGGGGGCTAGGGAGTATCGAGTTGATCATTATACATGAAGAAATAACCAATTTCATCGTTTGGTTTATGTTTTACACGCGTTTTAAATTTTATTGCCGAAATCGCTTTTTCTCGCCGAGATAAGCACGTTTTCTGAAATGCCGCTCTCCCGTCACTCTGGTTAAAGTGTTATGAAAAAAAAGGCTGTTGGGGGCTAGGGAGTATCGAGTTGATCATTATACATGAAGAAATAACCAATTTCATCGTTTGGTTTATGTTTTACACGCGTTTTAAATTTTATTGCCGAAATCGCTTTTTCTCGCCGAGATAAGCACGTTTTCTGAAATGCCGCTCTCCCGTCACTCTGGTTAAAGTGTTATGAAAAAAAAGGCTGTTGGGGGCTAGGGAGTATCGAGTTGATCATTATACATGAAGAAATAACCAATTTCATCGTTTGGTTTATGTTTTACACGCGTTTTAAATTTTATTGCCGAAATCGCTTTTTCTCGCCGAGATAAGCACGTTTTCTGAAATGCCGCTCTCCCGTCACTCTGGTTAAAGTGTTATGAAAAAAAAGGCTGTTGGGGGCTAGGGAGTATCGAGTTGATCATTATACATGAAGAAATAACCAATTTCATCGTTTGGTTTATGTTTTACACGCGTTTTAAATTTTATTGCCGAAATCGCTTTTTCTCGCCGAGATAAGCACGTTTTCTGAAATGCCGCTCTCCCGTCACTCTGGTTAAAGTGTTATGAAAAAAAAGGCTGTTGGGGGCTAGGGAGTATCGAGTTGATCATTATACATGAAGAAATAACCAATTTCATCGTTTGGTTTATGTTTTACACGCGTTTTAAATTTTATTGCCGAAATCGCTTTTTCTCGCCGAGATAAGCACGTTTTCTGAAATGCCGCTCTCCCGTCACTCTGGTTAAAGTGTTATGAAAAAAAAGGCTGTTGGGGGCTAGGGAGTATCGAGTTGATCATTATACATGAAGAAATAACCAATTTCATCGTTTGGTTTATGTTTTACACGCGTTTTAAATTTTATTGCCGAAATCGCTTTTTCTCGCCGAGATAAGCACGTTTTCTGAAATGCCGCTCTCCCGTCACTCTGGTTAAAGTGTTATGAAAAAAAAGGCTGTTGGGGGCTAGGGAGTATCGAGTTGATCATTATACATGAAGAAATAACCAATTTCATCGTTTGGTTTATGTTTTACACGCGTTTTAAATTTTATTGCCGAAATCGCTTTTTCTCGCCGAGATAAGCACGTTTTCTGAAATGCCGCTCTCCCGTCACTCTGGTTAAAGTGTTATGAAAAAAAAGGCTGTTGGGGGCTAGGGAGTATCGAGTTGATCATTATACATGAAGAAATAACCAATTTCATCGTTTGGTTTATGTTTTACACGCGTTTTAAATTTTATTGCCGAAATCGCTTTTTCTCGCCGAGATAAGCACGTTTTCTGAAATGCCGCTCTCCCGTCACTCTGGTTAAAGTGTTATGAAAAAAAAGGCTGTTGGGGGCTAGGGAGTATCGAGTTGATCATTATACATGAAGAAATAACCAATTTCATCGTTTGGTTTATGTTTTACACGCGTTTTAAATTTTATTGCCGAAATCGCTTTTTCTCGCCGAGATAAGCACGTTTTCTGAAATGCCGCTCTCCCGTCACTCTGGTTAAAGTGTTATGAAAAAAAAGGCTGTTGGGGGCTAGGGAGTATCGAGTTGATCATTATACATGAAGAAATAACCAATTTCATCGTTTGGTTTATGTTTTACACGCGTTTTAAATTTTATTGCCGAAATCGCTTTTTCTCGCCGAGATAAGCACGTTTTCTGAAATGCCGCTCTCCCGTCACTCTGGTTAAAGTGTTATGAAAAAAAAGGCTGTTGGGGGCTAGGGAGTATCGAGTTGATCATTATACATGAAGAAATAACCAATTTCATCGTTTGGTTTATGTTTTACACGCGTTTTAAATTTTATTGCCGAAATCGCTTTTTCTCGCCGAGATAAGCACGTTTTCTGAAATGCCGCTCTCCCGTCACTCTGGTTAAAGTGTTATGAAAAAAAAGGCTGTTGGGGGCTAGGGAGTATCGAGTTGATCATTATACATGAAGAAATAACCAATTTCATCGTTTGGTTTATGTTTTACACGCGTTTTAAATTTTATTGCCGAAATCGCTTTTTCTCGCCGAGATAAGCACGTTTTCTGAAATGCCGCTCTCCCGTCACTCTGGTTAAAGTGTTATGAAAAAAAAGGCTGTTGGGGGCTAGGGAGTATCGAGTTGATCATTATACATGAAGAAATAACCAATTTCATCGTTTGGTTTATGTTTTACACGCGTTTTAAATTTTATTGCCGAAATCGCTTTTTCTCGCCGAGATAAGCACGTTTTCTGAAATGCCGCTCTCCCGTCACTCTGGTTAAAGTGTTATGAAAAAAAAGGCTGTTGGGGGCTAGGGAGTATCGAGTTGATCATTATACATGAAGAAATAACCAATTTCATCGTTTGGTTTATGTTTTACACGCGTTTTAAATTTTATTGCCGAAATCGCTTTTTCTCGCCGAGATAAGCACGTTTTCTGAAATGCCGCTCTCCCGTCACTCTGGTTAAAGTGTTATGAAAAAAAAGGCTGTTGGGGGCTAGGGAGTATCGAGTTGATCATTATACATGAAGAAATAACCAATTTCATCGTTTGGTTTATGTTTTACACGCGTTTTAAATTTTATTGCCGAAATCGCTTTTTCTCGCCGAGATAAGCACGTTTTCTGAAATGCCGCTCTCCCGTCACTCTGGTTAAAGTGTTATGAAAAAAAAGGCTGTTGGGGGCTAGGGAGTATCGAGTTGATCATTATACATGAAGAAATAACCAATTTCATCGTTTGGTTTATGTTTTACACGCGTTTTAAATTTTATTGCCGAAATCGCTTTTTCTCGCCGAGATAAGCACGTTTTCTGAAATGCCGCTCTCCCGTCACTCTGGTTAAAGTGTTATGAAAAAAAAGGCTGTTGGGGGCTAGGGAGTATCGAGTTGATCATTATACATGAAGAAATAACCAATTTCATCGTTTGGTTTATGTTTTACACGCGTTTTAAATTTTATTGCCGAAATCGCTTTTTCTCGCCGAGATAAGCACGTTTTCTGAAATGCCGCTCTCCCGTCACTCTGGTTAAAGTGTTATGAAAAAAAAGGCTGTTGGGGGCTAGGGAGTATCGAGTTGATCATTATACATGAAGAAATAACCAATTTCATCGTTTGGTTTATGTTTTACACGCGTTTTAAATTTTATTGCCGAAATCGCTTTTTCTCGCCGAGATAAGCACGTTTTCTGAAATGCCGCTCTCCCGTCACTCTGGTTAAAGTGTTATGAAAAAAAAGGCTGTTGGGGGCTAGGGAGTATCGAGTTGATCATTATACATGAAGAAATAACCAATTTCATCGTTTGGTTTATGTTTTACACGCGTTTTAAATTTTATTGCCGAAATCGCTTTTTCTCGCCGAGATAAGCACGTTTTCTGAAATGCCGCTCTCCCGTCACTCTGGTTAAAGTGTTATGAAAAAAAAGGCTGTTGGGGGCTAGGGAGTATCGAGTTGATCATTATACATGAAGAAATAACCAATTTCATCGTTTGGTTTATGTTTTACACGCGTTTTAAATTTTATTGCCGAAATCGCTTTTTCTCGCCGAGATAAGCACGTTTTCTGAAATGCCGCTCTCCCGTCACTCTGGTTAAAGTGTTATGAAAAAAAAGGCTGTTGGGGGCTAGGGAGTATCGAGTTGATCATTATACATGAAGAAATAACCAATTTCATCGTTTGGTTTATGTTTTACACGCGTTTTAAATTTTATTGCCGAAATCGCTTTTTCTCGCCGAGATAAGCACGTTTTCTGAAATGCCGCTCTCCCGTCACTCTGGTTAAAGTGTTATGAAAAAAAAGGCTGTTGGGGGCTAGGGAGTATCGAGTTGATCATTATACATGAAGAAATAACCAATTTCATCGTTTGGTTTATGTTTTACACGCGTTTTAAATTTTATTGCCGAAATCGCTTTTTCTCGCCGAGATAAGCACGTTTTCTGAAATGCCGCTCTCCCGTCACTCTGGTTAAAGTGTTATGAAAAAAAAGGCTGTTGGGGGCTAGGGAGTATCGAGTTGATCATTATACATGAAGAAATAACCAATTTCATCGTTTGGTTTATGTTTTACACGCGTTTTAAATTTTATTGCCGAAATCGCTTTTTCTCGCCGAGATAAGCACGTTTTCTGAAATGCCGCTCTCCCGTCACTCTGGTTAAAGTGTTATGAAAAAAAAGGCTGTTGGGGGCTAGGGAGTATCGAGTTGATCATTATACATGAAGAAATAACCAATTTCATCGTTTGGTTTATGTTTTACACGCGTTTTAAATTTTATTGCCGAAATCGCTTTTTCTCGCCGAGATAAGCACGTTTTCTGAAATGCCGCTCTCCCGTCACTCTGGTTAAAGTGTTATGAAAAAAAAGGCTGTTGGGGGCTAGGGAGTATCGAGTTGATCATTATACATGAAGAAATAACCAATTTCATCGTTTGGTTTATGTTTTACACGCGTTTTAAATTTTATTGCCGAAATCGCTTTTTCTCGCCGAGATAAGCACGTTTTCTGAAATGCCGCTCTCCCGTCACTCTGGTTAAAGTGTTATGAAAAAAAAGGCTGTTGGGGGCTAGGGAGTATCGAGTCGATCATTATACATGAAGAAATAACCAATTTCATCGTTTGGTTTATGTTTTACACGCGTTTTAAATTTTATTGCCGAAATCGCTTTTTCTCGCCGAGATAAGCACGTTTTCTGAAATGCCGCTCTCCCGTCACTCTGGTTAAAGTGTTATGAAAAAAAAGGCTGTTGGGGGCTAGGGAGTATCGAGTTGATCATTATACATGAAGAAATAACCAATTTCATCGTTTGGTTTATGTTTTACACGCGTTTTAAATTTTATTGCCGAAATCGCTTTTTCTCGCCGAGATAAGCACGTTTTCTGAAATGCCGCTCTCCCGTCACTCTGGTTAAAGTGTTATGAAAAAAAAGGCTGTTGGGGGCTAGGGAGTATCGAGTTGATCATTATACATGAAGAAATAACCAATTTCATCGTTTGGTTTATGTTTTACACGCGTTTTAAATTTTATTGCCGAAATCGCTTTTTCTCGCCGAGATAAGCACGTTTTCTGAAATGCCGCTCTCCCGTCACTCTGGTTAAAGTGTTATGAAAAAAAAGGCTGTTGGGGGCTAGGGAGTATCGAGTTGATCATTATACATGAAGAAATAACCAATTTCATCGTTTGGTTTATGTTTTACACGCGTTTTAAATTTTATTGCCGAAATCGCTTTTTCTCGCCGAGATAAGCACGTTTTCTGAAATGCCGCTCTCCCGTCACTCTGGTTAAAGTGTTATGAAAAAAAAGGCTGTTGGGGGCTAGGGAGTATCGAGTTGATCATTATACATGAAGAAATAACCAATTTCATCGTTTGGTTTATGTTTTACACGCGTTTTAAATTTTATTGCCGAAATCGCTTTTTCTCGCCGAGATAAGCACGTTTTCTGAAATGCCGCTCTCCCGTCACTCTGGTTAAAGTGTTATGAAAAAAAAGGCTGTTGGGGGCTAGGGAGTATCGAGTTGATCATTATACATGAAGAAATAACCAATTTCATCGTTTGGTTTATGTTTTACACGCGTTTTAAATTTTATTGCCGAAATCGCTTTTTCTCGCCGAGATAAGCACGTTTTCTGAAATGCCGCTCTCCCGTCACTCTGGTTAAAGTGTTATGAAAAAAAAGGCTGTTGGGGGCTAGGGAGTATCGAGTTGATCATTATACATGAAGAAATAACCAATTTCATCGTTTGGTTTATGTTTTACACGCGTTTTAAATTTTATTGCCGAAATCGCTTTTTCTCGCCGAGATAAGCACGTTTTCTGAAATGCCGCTCTCCCGTCACTCTGGTTAAAGTGTTATGAAAAAAAAGGCTGTTGGGGGCTAGGGAGTATCGAGTTGATCATTATACATGAAGAAATAACCAATTTCATCGTTTGGTTTATGTTTTACACGCGTTTTAAATTTTATTGCCGAAATCGCTTTTTCTCGCCGAGATAAGCACGTTTTCTGAAATGCCGCTCTCCCGTCACTCTGGTTAAAGTGTTATGAAAAAAAAGGCTGTTGGGGGCTAGGGAGTATCGAGTTGATCATTATACATGAAGAAATAACCAATTTCATCGTTTGGTTTATGTTTTACACGCGTTTTAAATTTTATTGCCGAAATCGCTTTTTCTCGCCGAGATAAGCACGTTTTCTGAAATGCCGCTCTCCCGTCACTCTGGTTAAAGTGTTATGAAAAAAAAGGCTGTTGGGGGCTAGGGAGTATCGAGTTGATCATTATACATGAAGAAATAACCAATTTCATCGTTTGGTTTATGTTTTACACGCGTTTTAAATTTTATTGCCGAAATCGCTTTTTCTCGCCGAGATAAGCACGTTTTCTGAAATGCCGCTCTCCCGTCACTCTGGTTAAAGTGTTATGAAAAAAAAGGCTGTTGGGGGCTAGGGAGTATCGAGTTGATCATTATACATGAAGAAATAACCAATTTCATCGTTTGGTTTATGTTTTACACGCGTTTTAAATTTTATTGCCGAAATCGCTTTTTCTCGCCGAGATAAGCACGTTTTCTGAAATGCCGCTCTCCCGTCACTCTGGTTAAAGTGTTATGAAAAAAAAGGCTGTTGGGGGCTAGGGAGTATCGAGTTGATCATTATACATGAAGAAATAACCAATTTCATCGTTTGGTTTATGTTTTACACGCGTTTTAAATTTTATTGCCGAAATCGCTTTTTCTCGCCGAGATAAGCACGTTTTCTGAAATGCCGCTCTCCCGTCACTCTGGTTAAAGTGTTATGAAAAAAAAGGCTGTTGGGGGCTAGGGAGTATCGAGTTGATCATTATACATGAAGAAATAACCAATTTCATCGTTTGGTTTATGTTTTACACGCGTTTTAAATTTTATTGCCGAAATCGCTTTTTCTCGCCGAGATAAGCACGTTTTCTGAAATGCCGCTCTCCCGTCACTCTGGTTAAAGTGTTATGAAAAAAAAGGCTGTTGGGGGCTAGGGAGTATCGAGTTGATCATTATACATGAAGAAATAACCAATTTCATCGTTTGGTTTATGTTTTACACGCGTTTTAAATTTTATTGCCGAAATCGCTTTTTCTCGCCGAGATAAGCACGTTTTCTGAAATGCCGCTCTCCCGTCACTCTGGTTAAAGTGTTATGAAAAAAAAGGCTGTTGGGGGCTAGGGAGTATCGAGTTGATCATTATACATGAAGAAATAACCAATTTCATCGTTTGGTTTATGTTTTACACGCGTTTTAAATTTTATTGCCGAAATCGCTTTTTCTCGCCGAGATAAGCACGTTTTCTGAAATGCCGCTCTCCCGTCACTCTGGTTAAAGTGTTATGAAAAAAAAGGCTGTTGGGGGCTAGGGAGTATCGAGTTGATCATTATACATGAAGAAATAACCAATTTCATCGTTTGGTTTATGTTTTACACGCGTTTTAAATTTTATTGCCGAAATCGCTTTTTCTCGCCGAGATAAGCACGTTTTCTGAAATGCCGCTCTCCCGTCACTCTGGTTAAAGTGTTATGAAAAAAAAGGCTGTTGGGGGCTAGGGAGTATCGAGTTGATCATTATACATGAAGAAATAACCAATTTCATCGTTTGGTTTATGTTTTACACGCGTTTTAAATTTTATTGCCGAAATCGCTTTTTCTCGCCGAGATAAGCACGTTTTCTGAAATGCCGCTCTCCCGTCACTCTGGTTAAAGTGTTATGAAAAAAAAGGCTGTTGGGGGCTAGGGAGTATCGAGTTGATCATTATACATGAAGAAATAACCAATTTCATCGTTTGGTTTATGTTTTACACGCGTTTTAAATTTTATTGCCGAAATCGCTTTTTCTCGCCGAGATAAGCACGTTTTCTGAAATGCCGCTCTCCCGTCACTCTGGTTAAAGTGTTATGAAAAAAAAGGCTGTTGGGGGCTAGGGAGTATCGAGTTGATCATTATACATGAAGAAATAACCAATTTCATCGTTTGGTTTATGTTTTACACGCGTTTTAAATTTTATTGCCGAAATCGCTTTTTCTCGCCGAGATAAGCACGTTTTCTGAAATGCCGCTCTCCCGTCACTCTGGTTAAAGTGTTATGAAAAAAAAGGCTGTTGGGGGCTAGGGAGTATCGAGTTGATCATTATACATGAAGAAATAACCAATTTCATCGTTTGGTTTATGTTTTACACGCGTTTTAAATTTTATTGCCGAAATCGCTTTTTCTCGCCGAGATAAGCACGTTTTCTGAAATGCCGCTCTCCCGTCACTCTGGTTAAAGTGTTATGAAAAAAAAGGCTGTTGGGGGCTAGGGAGTATCGAGTTGATCATTATACATGAAGAAATAACCAATTTCATCGTTTGGTTTATGTTTTACACGCGTTTTAAATTTTATTGCCGAAATCGCTTTTTCTCGCCGAGATAAGCACGTTTTCTGAAATGCCGCTCTCCCGTCACTCTGGTTAAAGTGTTATGAAAAAAAAGGCTGTTGGGGGCTAGGGAGTATCGAGTTGATCATTATACATGAAGAAATAACCAATTTCATCGTTTGGTTTATGTTTTACACGCGTTTTAAATTTTATTGCCGAAATCGCTTTTTCTCGCCGAGATAAGCACGTTTTCTGAAATGCCGCTCTCCCGTCACTCTGGTTAAAGTGTTATGAAAAAAAAGGCTGTTGGGGGCTAGGGAGTATCGAGTTGATCATTATACATGAAGAAATAACCAATTTCATCGTTTGGTTTATGTTTTACACGCGTTTTAAATTTTATTGCCGAAATCGCTTTTTCTCGCCGAGATAAGCACGTTTTCTGAAATGCCGCTCTCCCGTCACTCTGGTTAAAGTGTTATGAAAAAAAAGGCTGTTGGGGGCTAGGGAGTATCGAGTTGATCATTATACATGAAGAAATAACCAATTTCATCGTTTGGTTTATGTTTTACACGCGTTTTAAATTTTATTGCCGAAATCGCTTTTTCTCGCCGAGATAAGCACGTTTTCTGAAATGCCGCTCTCCCGTCACTCTGGTTAAAGTGTTATGAAAAAAAAGGCTGTTGGGGGCTAGGGAGTATCGAGTTGATCATTATACATGAAGAAATAACCAATTTCATCGTTTGGTTTATGTTTTACACGCGTTTTAAATTTTATTGCCGAAATCGCTTTTTCTCGCCGAGATAAGCACGTTTTCTGAAATGCCGCTCTCCCGTCACTCTGGTTAAAGTGTTATGAAAAAAAAGGCTGTTGGGGGCTAGGGAGTATCGAGTTGATCATTATACATGAAGAAATAACCAATTTCATCGTTTGGTTTATGTTTTACACGCGTTTTAAATTTTATTGCCGAAATCGCTTTTTCTCGCCGAGATAAGCACGTTTTCTGAAATGCCGCTCTCCCGTCACTCTGGTTAAAGTGTTATGAAAAAAAAGGCTGTTGGGGGCTAGGGAGTATCGAGTTGATCATTATACATGAAGAAATAACCAATTTCATCGTTTGGTTTATGTTTTACACGCGTTTTAAATTTTATTGCCGAAATCGCTTTTTCTCGCCGAGATAAGCACGTTTTCTGAAATGCCGCTCTCCCGTCACTCTGGTTAAAGTGTTATGAAAAAAAAGGCTGTTGGGGGCTAGGGAGTATCGAGTTGATCATTATACATGAAGAAATAACCAATTTCATCGTTTGGTTTATGTTTTACACGCGTTTTAAATTTTATTGCCGAAATCGCTTTTTCTCGCCGAGATAAGCACGTTTTCTGAAATGCCGCTCTCCCGTCACTCTGGTTAAAGTGTTATGAAAAAAAAGGCTGTTGGGGGCTAGGGAGTATCGAGTTGATCATTATACATGAAGAAATAACCAATTTCATCGTTTGGTTTATGTTTTACACGCGTTTTAAATTTTATTGCCGAAATCGCTTTTTCTCGCCGAGATAAGCACGTTTTCTGAAATGCCGCTCTCCCGTCACTCTGGTTAAAGTGTTATGAAAAAAAAGGCTGTTGGGGGCTAGGGAGTATCGAGTTGATCATTATACATGAAGAAATAACCAATTTCATCGTTTGGTTTATGTTTTACACGCGTTTTAAATTTTATTGCCGAAATCGCTTTTTCTCGCCGAGATAAGCACGTTTTCTGAAATGCCGCTCTCCCGTCACTCTGGTTAAAGTGTTATGAAAAAAAAGGCTGTTGGGGGCTAGGGAGTATCGAGTTGATCATTATACATGAAGAAATAACCAATTTCATCGTTTGGTTTATGTT